>NW_024082596.1:0-26056 GCF_003009895.1 Hyaena hyaena | reverse complement strand
CTCTGGCTCTCCTAGAAATAAATAAAAAATAAAAAAAAAAAAAAAAAAAAAAGAATACAGTATCTCTCTTGATGCTAGTCTAGCTCCAACCCTGGTAAACCTCTTGTTTTCCAACTCAGTAAATGGCCATCATCACACTTCCTGTTGTGTAGCTAAACATCTCAAAGTCGCCTTTGCCTTCTCTTACATTGAATCAAACTCCAGGCTATACTGGTTTTTGTCTCGCAAATATGTGTCATATAATTTCACTCCCAACCATCTCCAGGCCCTCCACCTTTGTCCAGGCTATGTATTTTCCACTGGATTCACTGAATAAACAAGTTCAGATTATTTGCAAGAACAAATGGGCATTTTCAGCACTTTTAGAGATAACGGTTTGAAAGAAAAAAAAGGAAAAAAAAACAGATTGAAGAAAGAAGCCCTCCAGGACTCTGGTAATATACAGATTTGCCCATCACCTTGGAGGTATTAAACCTTCAGCACAAGGCTTCTTTTTAGGATGTCAAAGGGGAGAAATATTTCAGGCAATAATTTGATAAATCTAATAAAACCGCGCTTTTTATTTTGTGTCCACCTAATTAAAGCATCAACTAATCTTAGCAAAGAAGGTTTTCTAATCTAATTAAGTTTGCCGAAAGCCTTCTAAGAGAATTTATGATCCACAAAATATTAGTCTAGTAGCATGCAATTTGGCGGCGTTTTGAATTGTTTTCCAAAGATCTTTTCACCCAAGTGATTAAAAAATATTTTATTTGGTGCACTGCCCCCATCCGTATGTCCAGGTAATAATAATCTCTGAAAATTTCATGGATTAATCATGTCCTCTGTTAGATCAAAACTCCTTCTATGAATTAGAATTTGTATTGCTTCAGAGTAATTCTACTGAGCACAATATTATATAAGAATATACTTTTGAAAGTGTGTGTGTATGTGTGTATGTATTACTTTCTCTTTTGATTTTCATTGTAACTCTTTAGAACAGGTTGGTAGGTTGGTAGGAATTATTATAGCTACCAATTCATATATGAAGGAGTTAAGTCTTTGGAAACTGTTTTGATTTGCCTTGGATCTTAGAACATAGCACTCAGAGGAAAATAAAGGACCAAGTGAGCACAAACTTGCTAATAAATAAAACTCAATATGAGCAATTCTTGGAGCTCAATGATTCCATAGGCTTTAAATAAAGTCTCTTAAATCTAAACTAAAATAAATCTAAGTACTAACAATACACATCAGAGCAACTTTGGGAATGCAAACTGGTACAGCCACTCTGGAAAACAGTGTGGAGTTTCCCCAACAATAGAACTACTCTATGACCCAGTAATAGCACTGCTAGGAATTTACCCAAGGGATATAGGAGTGGTGATGCATAGGAGCACATGTACCCCAATGTTTATAGCAGCACTTTCAATGATAGCCAAGTCATGGAAAGAGCCTAAATGTCCATCAACTGATGAATGGATCAAGAATATGTGGTTTATATATACAATGGAATACTACATGGCAATGAGAAAGAATTAAATCTGGCCATTTGTAGCAACATGGATGAAACTCAAGGGTGCTATGCTAAGTGAGATAAGTCAGACAGACAAATACAGATACCATATGTTTCCACTCATATGTGAAACAGGAGAAACTTAACAGAAGACCATGGAGAAGGGGAAGGAGAAGGGAAAATATAGTTAAGGAGAGGGAGGGAGGCAAACCATGAGAGACTCTTTAATACTGAGAACAAACTAGGGTTGATGGGGGGAGTGGGGGAGAGAGAAAAATGGGTGATGGGCATGGAGGAGGGCACTTGTTGGGATGAACACTGGGTGCTATATGGAAACCAACTTGACAATAAACTATATTTATAAATAAAGAAATAAATAAATAAGTAAATAAATAAATAAATAAAATAACATATAAAGACAAATCAGAGCAATATCAACCTTGCCCTTCCAAAGGTATTTTGAAATGGTTTTGAACATACACTAGGCCCTTCTTATGTGCAAGGATAAGTTCTAGGACCCCCCAGTGGATGTCTGAAACTGTAGATAGAACTAAAGCATATATATATTATTTTTTCCTATATATATAAACATATGATAAAGTTTGATTCACAAATTAGGCACAGTAAGATATTAATAACAATAACTAGTAATAAAATAGAACAATTACACCAATATAGTATAAAAGACATTATGTGCATATGTCTTTTTCTCTCTCAAGACAGCATACTGTACTGTACTTGCTCTTTTGCTTGCAATGATATGAGATGATAAAATTCCTCAGTGATGATTTGAAGTGAGGTGAATGACACAGGCATTGGGACAAAGCGTTAGGCTACTATTGACTTTCTGACGACACACCATCACAAGGATTCTCTGCTTCCAGACCACAGTTGACTGTGGGTAAATTAAATTTATAGAATATGAAACTGCATAGAATAGAATATGAAACTGCAAATAAGGGACACTGCTGTATAGTTAAATTTGATGTGTGTGTGTGTGTGTGTGTGTGTGTGTGTGATATTAGGAGTCACACACTCTGGGAAGCAAATTTTAGTTTCTAATCTAAAAATCTTGAATATTTCCACTCATTTCTTACAATTTAATTATGTCTACACTTAGTATACTTTTGCATACCATAGTTTCTCATATAAGTAGAAAGCATCAAACTAGGCAGGATGAGAGTAGAGAACCATATCTCGTAAGTGGGGGGAGATCTTGGGGCGGTCCAAATGACAACTAAAGCCAATTATTTTTTAAATCAATTTGATTTGCTAAAATCTGTAAATATTGTGCCAGGTACCATGGGGATGAACATTGAATACAATATAATTGTTTCGATCAGCAAATTATAATGCATAAGAAAGATAAACATGGAGTGAAATGAGTTAGGTCTTATAATAGTATTTTTAAAATTAATTTAAGTTCAATGAAATCAAAAGAGAAACTAATTCTATCTGAGGAAGTAGTTAGAGGTGAAGTGGAATTTGTACTCCACTGAGTTGTGTATAGAAGTTTTCCAAGAAAAAATAAATGATAAATGCATTCTAAATTAGGAGACTCTGAGTCAATTTTTATTTGAGGAGCTCTAATCCTCAAATAAGTTCTTATGGCTTAATTTTAATACGTGTGGGGGAGTTTGGTGGAATATAAGACTCGTAAGTTAGTTTGGAGCCAGGTGACAAAATCCTTAAATATGATGCTAAGGAATTAAGATTTTTTTTCCCTCAACATTAAGGATTGAGAAAAGGATGTGATTTGCATGTCAGCTCTGATTGGTAGTGACTACCCAGACCTTGCTATTGAGAGGGATTTGGGGCACCAGTGTGAGCTTAGTGATCTGTTTAAACCAGCAATGTCTTTCATGAGTAAAGGAAAGGTTGGGTCAGAATTCATGCCATGTCTCATCAGTTGGTTTATTCAACAGTCTGAATTAGGTAGAGGCAAGCATGACATGATTTTGTTTCCCTCTCATCACTGTCTAACATCATGCAATAACATGCTATAATATCTGCCTAACACCAGATCTCCCTCCCTACTCTTACTCATATCTGGATAAATCTTACATTTGTCCACTAACTTCCCAATGTAAGAACTGAGAGTTTGCGTTCTCACTCAGAGTTTTAAAAGTCAAATCCAGCCTAATTCACTTTAATTTTCTATACATTTCAACATACTGACTCGCCTTCCTCCTACCTGATGGTTAGTCCCTTTGGCTTGAGTCTTACCAAGATTATTCAAACCAGCTAACTTTCTGGGACCACAGTTTCTGGTCCATAGGAAACGGATTTATCTTTGCCACAACAAAAACAGGGGTGATACAGCCAGTCCCATTGTCTCCTCTCTGACACAACTCTGCTTTCTCTGGGGTATTTGCTTCCTTTGGGGTATTTGCTTCCCTTTGCTTAAATAAGATGAGACTAAACCAATCTTTTGCTGCCTCTTGTTTCAGTTGGCATTACTTTATTAGCAGCTCTCAAACAGGGATTTTGAGAACAAACAGACTGCTAACAAAGAAAAGCATGGCAGTGGGATGTGACACAGTGAAGCCAAAAGAGCTAAGAAATGGGGCTTTACAAGCCAGCTGCCACTCTGGGCAATGAGCCTTCCTCCCACTGAGTCAACTCTGAGAGTCTGTGTAAAACCCATACCTCAGATCTATTACCCAAGAGGCATAGGGTCTGATATATTCATTCATATACCAACTCCTCTATCAGTCCTGTTGAGTGCTATTTATGGTAAGGGTGTATTAATTCCCAGGCACTTTTGCCTGCTGTATAATTGGCAAAGCAATGTCCAGGAGCCAGGAAAAGCTCTCAGAAAAAGTGATTAAGGTCTGACAACTGGAAATCCAGTGAGTATTCCCTTGAAGTGGAAATATGGGCAAGATCCCAATATCTGCTATACTGCCTGAAAAAGACATCTCAAAATCGAGGAGGGGCTCCCTTGGAGGCTCTCTTTGGTGACTTGGAGAGTGTTGCTCATGAACAAAGAGGGAAAGACTGGAGAGATCTTTTCTGAATCTCGTGACTCCTAAAAATGTCTCCAGCTTCAACAATTTGTTTTCCTGTGAAAACAAATTCTATTCTTCTGCTTCTATCAATTGGTGATGGACATGAGGAACTTTTGACCACATCTTATAAAGCCCTAACACTCATTGAAGGTTTGATTTATATGCTATCAGAGTACTAACATCTATAAAAATATGTATTCGTGCCACAGGTTTTTTTTAATCATCAACCACATTTATATAATTTTTGTTGTCACTGCTTTAACCAAATATGCTTTTTGTTTATATTCATAGTTGAGTACTATGGCTTTGAAAAAAGTAATTTCATTTCTAATTTCTAATAATTTCTTTTTAGGCTTTCAAAATGAGAGATAAAATCTTAAGGAGATGAAATATAGATCTAATGCGTGGCAAATCTTTAAAAAATTAATTTAAAAAATTCTGATACTGCTTTTTATTTTGCCAAAATAAAATTTTATTCCACTAAGAAAAAAGTACAAGTGCTGTAATAAATCTTAACTTGTGAGGGTTTTTTTTTTCTGATTTGCAATTGTAATGCTTACAGTATCTTAAGTATGGAATTTAAAAATTGTTCACTCAATTGTTTTCAATTTAAAAAATTAAATACTCTTCTGAAAAGCTTTAACAACTTTGGTGTCACAGCTTACCTAGAGAAATTTTAGTTAAACATTTTATTTAAATTCCATCAGCTGGATATTTTTATATATAACTCACACTTTTGTCCAACTCCTCTTCATTCATTCCCTAATGTTATGTCTTATGTGATTATCTCCCACACTAAATTATAAGTTTCTTTAAGGACAGGGATTGTCTTTCTTAATGCTAGATTATCAACCTCCCCACCACCACCCAAATCCCAGTTCTTACAAGTGCTTTGCCTAAAAACTCTCTACATATTACTTTTAGCACAAAAATAAAATCTGAAAGTTTGAAATACCATTTGCAGAGGATTTTGTTTTAGCATCTTCATTCCTTTTTGCCCTTGAAACATTTGTGGAACATACAATACAACAAGTAGCTAATCATTATTAAATTGATAGGTATTCATTAAAATCATCTTAATGTAGACATTATATGCTATCCTATATGCATGCCCTGGTAAGTTAACTTCATTTTATGCTCTTAAAATGATTAACAGAGAAATACTCTGGTATATACAAGTTTCACCCCTTTCCCATCAATAATACCCTTAATTGTGAAGCTCCTAAAGGGAGATAATGGTGGCCAAAAAATATGCACATTCTGGCACGTATAACCGGCACTTAGCCCAGTTGGGTCTATAATCTTGAGAGATTCCTCAAAGGAAAGCAAACTTTTCCTTTAATTTAATATATTTAATTACGTAAATTTTGCCTGCTAATGTGAGTTAATTATACTGAATTTATTTAATGCTGTGAGTGTCTGAAATGATCTTCTACTTTAGAACATTATTATTATTATATTATTAATTTTGCTATCTAATCATTTTGTTTTTAAAGCATTAACATATAACTCCACAAAACAATTTTGTATTTCAAATGACCACTATTCACAATCTAAAAATCATAGGATAATTGGCTAAAAGCAGACACTAGTCTGCTTAAATTGAAAAAAAAAAGTTATTAATATTAATGGGAGCTCACATTATTCAATGCTTATTTTGTGCTGGGAATTTTTTAAGTGCATGACATGCAATCTCTCAGTAAAACCTCCAAACAAACTTATAATGGAGATTCTATAATTCTCTTCATTTTACAGGTGAAATAAGTCTCTGCAGTTAAGTAACTTAATGGCTGTCACTCAGCTAGTGAGCAATAGAGACAAGATGTCAGCATGGGGGTTCTGATGACAGAGCCTGTGCTCTCAAACAGTCCCAAACAGTCCTTGAAGCAGTTTTAGAAAAAACAGCCACATTGTTGGAAAGCTCTATTACTGGATTTGTGTTATCACTGAAAGAAATTAATCTTACATTTGTTCATTTTTAAAATCGTTTAACATTTTATTTTTTAATTTTTTTAATGTTTATTTATTTTTGAGACAGAAAGAGACAGAAAACAAGCAGGGGAGGGTCATAGAGAGAGGGAGACACAGAATCTGAAGCAGGCTCCAGGCTCTGAGCTGTTAGCAGAGTCTTGACAAGGGCTGAAAACTAACCAGCTGAGTCCAAAATTGGACACTTAACCTATTGGGTTACCCAAGTGCCCTGCATTTGTTGATTTCTAACAAATGTTAGGTTTGTTCTATAACACCTATCTTATAATCACATGATTAGAAATAACATCACTCACAACATTTACTCATTAACTCATTGTTGACCTATGATGGCTCTTAATGCCATCTATAGGCTACATTTGTCTCTTGGATGAATTCCACTAACCTAAGGACTTGAAGCTCTATGGGGCAATGGTGCTTAGCCTTGAGGATAATTCTTTCACTGGCAGGGTGCTGTGGCTACCTGCTAAAGACTCAGTCAGCTGTACATCTGACCATTGCAGAGTTATGGACCCTAGTACAGTACTTGCAAATTTCAAAGGGCAATAAAGTCAGAGGGTTGGTGTATTAAAACTCTACATGTGAGGGGCGCCTGGGTGGTTCAGTCAGTTAAGTGTCTGACCTTGGCACAGGTCATGATCTCGTTGTTCATGGGTTCGAGCCCTGGGTCCAGCTCTGTTGCTGACAGCTCAGAGTCTAGAGCCTGTTTCAGATTCTGTCTCCCTCTCTCTCTGCCCCTCCCCCACTCATGCTCAGTTTCTCTCTGTCTCAAAAATAAATAAACTATAAAAAATTAAAATAAATAAAAAATAAATAAATGAAAAAATAAAATCCTACATGTGTCTTTCTCTAGCATAACCATCTTGAAATCTACAAATCTTTGTTTTCTCTTCCTCTCCTCTGTGATTATTCTCTTCTTACTCTTCCATCTAAAATTCTTAATGTTTTATTTGTCCTCTCTCTAGCCCCTAAATATTTTTCCTAATTTTTTTCATTCACTTCCCCCAAGTTAACTGATAAGTAATTGACATGCATGGCTGTGTAAGTTTAAGGTGTATAGTAAGATGTTTGGTTTACATACATTGTGAAATGATTACAACAAATAGGTTCAGTTAACATCCATCTCCTCATAGATACAATAAACAAGAAAGAAATAAAAATTCTCCTTGTGATGAGAACACTTAAAATATATTCTCTTAACAACTTTCCTAGATATTGGGCAGCATTGTGAACTATAGTCATCATATTGTACATTATGCCCCTAGTATTTATTTGTCTTATAACTGGAAGCTTATGCCTTTTGGTCACCTTCCTCTTCAACAGCACTTAGTACTTTAAGAAGCAGGAGAATGAAAGTTTTATTCCATCTCCAGGAAATGCTAAGTATAAAGTTTAATGTATTTCTTCTCTTTAATTGCTAAAGTTCGAAGAAAATTAGTATTTTAAGTAGAAAAGAATCTTACAATCGCCCTCTATATTGTGAAAATTTTCACATTGTTTCCAAAAATACTTGACCCAAAATATTTTACACTTATCCATGTTTGGCCATTCAAAATATGGTCAAAATTTAAAAAGATTTCTAAAAGAATGCACACAATAAAAGATGCTAAACTTGGTACAACATTGTATGTGTCAGTTATCTAATACTGTATAACAAGTCACAATAGATTTCCAATTTTTTAATACTCATGGTTTCTGTGAGTCAGCTATGCAGACTGGACAAGCAGGGACCATTCCCCTCTCCTCCATGATATTTATGGTTCAGTTGGCTGATATGAAGGATGGGGCTATAATCATCTGAGGGCTCATTTACTCAAATGTCTGAAGGCTTCTGCTAACTGAGGATCTGTTTTTCTCCATCCAGTCCCCTCTCAGAGGCTTCCCCCAGTGGTGTCTCCAACCCCCCCCCCCCACTACAGTCTCTCCATGGTGGCTGAGTGGGAGGGTAAACATCCCAAGAGGGAGCCAGGGAGAATTGTATCACCATTTATGACCTTACACCTGAATGCACATGGCGTCCATTTCATCATTTTCCATTGGTAGAGGTGTCCCAAATCCTACCTAGGTTCAAGGAGAGGGGAGATAAATTCTGTCTTTTGTTTGGAAGTGTTAAGTTTCTGGAGGGGCATATGGGACCAGAAATTCTGTTGTGCTATTTTTAGAAAATAAAATCTGTCATAGGAATGTTTTGTGTTCTCCATTTATAAATGAACTGTACACTGCAGTATGTTAACAGTGGTTTCTTCTGTGTGTGGGAGTCATGCTTGGATTTAATTTTCTTTGTGTTTTACTGTATCTTTCAAACATTTATTCAGAAATAATGAATATATATTATCTTTGTAATAGAAAAAGAGACAGGAAAAAAAAAAACAACAAGAGATGCTTTTGTGTATTTTGTAAGCTATACTAAAAGAAAAGCTAGAAAACAAAGTTTGGGATCCACAAAGCAGTCCCTGTGACAACTGCATTTTGCTCTCTCACTGCCTTCCCATCCTGCCTTTATCTGGTACAGTTGCTAGAGTCGGGCTAGGTTTCTTTTTAACTTGTGGCCTGAATGTTTCCAAAGCATTGAAAGTTCTATTTCACACTTAAGCACCTTTGCATACATCCTCAGGGAGGATCGAGAAGGAAGGCTGGTAGAGATTCCAGAATAAAGCACAGAGAACAAGCCATGCCTTGATACTTTCTACCATGCAGGTCAGGGAAACAAGAAAAAAAAAAAAAAACAAAACAAAACGGTAAACGTTACTGAGACTGAATATATGGAAAAAAGATTTTTCAAAGATAAATATGTAAACTGCCTTCCTAATATTCTTAGTTATCTAATGTCACTTTCCAGCTTGGGTTTTTAGTTAGTTAGTTTGTTTTTGGAAATTTTTATGGTCACTTAAAGCAATGAATATTTTCCTGACATATGATAAACTCCAGTGATGCAAGGTATCTTCCGATTTCTTTCTAGCTTGAAACTGACAATCTGAAATGAAGAATGACTCCAACTGTTAAGTGTCTATATAGTACGTTCCTCTTTGGAAAGGATTTCTGCATACATGTGTAATTGTGTTTTTCCAAACTCCCCCATAAGGTAAGCTGTACAGGGTAATGTTCTCTGTCTTCACAGGGCAAAAAGTAACTTTAAATAATTTGCCCATATTACAAGCAAGTAAAGCTAAAAGAACAGTGAAGGCAGTCTATTTTCTTCTCAGTCCTAAAAAGAAAGGATTATTTTTGGTCTAAAATGGCTTTTTCCTCCTTCTTCAAGACATAATAGCCAAGGGTAAAAGTGTAGAAGGTGGCACGTTTGCATATTCTAGTTGCAGAATCCCATGAATGAATGCTCTTGACAGGGCAGCTCAATGCCACTTTTCATGTCATATGTGCCATCAACATTAAAGGGTCCTCGTTTCCAATCTTGTGCCTGACTCAAAGAAGTAGGAGTATGGACACATGTCGCCATACAAATGTTGCCTTCTCTTTGGTACAAGGCAGAGCACCCTGTGCTGGGAAAGATTAACTCAGGTGATTATTGCTGGTGGAAACTGAAGGGTTTTTCTTTGACTACTTGCAGAGAGGGTGGGACCTTTGGATCACTAATTAACCAGAATCATTATTAGGGTAGCTACTGCTTTAAAACTATTTCTAAGCTTCCCAGTTATTTTCAGGTTCCGTGTTCCCCTCTTCTGCCCACTTGATTGGTTTTAAATTGCAACTGTCGACTACAGCTTTCTATAGCACTTACTCATGACTGCTCCAGCTTTCAACTTTCTCTTTCCATTCAAACAGCTAAATTGGAAGTGTATAGTGCTTGATTTATATTTAGATGTATTTTTTAAATGAAGAGTTAAAAGTTAAAAGTCTGCACAGCTGCAGGAAACATTATTGAAAGTCCTTTAAAACCATTATGTAGACTCACTCAAATGGTTGCTACAAATGCACATTATAAAATCGGCCTTTTAGCTGTTCGTATTTCATTGGAGTTTGTACTATTTGCCTTTGCTATTGTCAGTATTTAATGGTAATCAGTTAGTATCATAAAGCGAGACATGTTTCTCTACATAAGAATAATAACGGCAAGTATAGAAAAATAAGTGGGCAAGGGAAGAAATTTTAAAATGCTGTGGAGGATTGAGGTTAAAGCATGCATCAAAATTAGTTCAGGAATACTGCAACAAACTTACTTGAACTATAAGTACATTTATCATTTTAGAAAGTAGAACTCCATGTGGAGTGTGGGATTCAGAGTTAGTCTATGCAATGTCTCAGGGATGACATCACAAACCCAGATTCTTTCCGTGTCTCCCCTCTATCCCCTTCAACATCAATTCAGGTAGGACTGGTCCTCTTTGTGAGGGTAAGAGGGTTATTGGTATTCACAAAGCTGCTGAGCTGCTTGCTTCCTTTCACATATTCCGTGGGAGAGGGAGGGAAATAAGAGGTGAAAATAGGGTGATGGGAGAGGTGGAGAAGAAGGAGCCTGGAGGATGAGCAGAAAGGGAGAGTGGAAGAAGAGAGGAAAGGGGGGAGTAAAAGAGGAAGAGAGAGAAAGAAAATGAAAGCGAGAAAGGAGAGAAGAAGGATATATAGATAAAATGGGGAGCAAGAGAAGACAGAGATACTCTCAAATATCTCTCTGATGGACCAATAACTCTCAGGCAGGACACTGGTAATATGTACTGATTGGTTGAATCAGATATTCTAACCAATCAAAGATGACCCATGATGTAATAGACCAGTCAGTACCTTGCCTTGGAGCTGTGTGTTAACTCAGCTTCTTTGGAGTTTCTTGTAGGGGGTGCAGGCAAAGTGAATTCTTAAACAGGGTTAGGATTTCTATGAAAAGAAAGATGAGGAAATAGATATTGCCTACGTAGCCACCAGTGACTGCTATGCGTAGGCAAGGTTAGAAATCATGTAGTAAAACTTAGCCACATACAAAAAGACTTGACTTTTTAAAAATATTCAGTTCATATACAATTTATGAAAATCTCATTCAAGTAAATTATAGACATGTAATATAGGTATATTAAACTGGGGATATTTGAAACTACTATCACAAACCCTCATCTCTTTTTATTTTGAAAGCTTTGGATGAATAATAATTTACCACTTTTATTGAATAGAATATGAGAACATTTCAAGAATTGCAGCTATTTTATGATTCGTTCCTCTTTCTATTATATGAAATATAACTTCAATATTTTCATAACATAAATATTAATTCAGTTAACCTATACATGGTAAATACATACTTGAGAGTATAATATGTTGGGTGTTTGGAAATTATAAAAATGTGGCAGAAAGGGGTTTAGTCCCCAAGCTCTTAATGGTATAATCAAAGAGATAAGATGTGTATAAATAACATCCAGTGCAAGGGCGAAAATAAGCTCCATTAGAGAAGTATAGATAGACAGTAACGGGAAATGAGTCTCTTTCCACACAAGATTATCTATGTGAATTTTCCAAAGCAAATCTCAATTTCCAGTTCTTGTCAAATTATTACTAGCTTTTCTTACTTTATCATTACTTATGTCATTATCAGCAGCTGCTCGCTCTTATCATATGCTAGTTTTACCTGCTTATGAGTCACAATAGAAGAACTTTTACAACAAAGCATTTAATTACTTTTTTGCCTCTAGGGAAGTTATAAGCTAAGATATTAAGCTAAAATGGCACCTATGTGCTCAGCCTCAAAAGCAGACTTCATCCCTGCTCTCCCTGTACAACCTGAAGTAAATAATGCAATCTGTTATAGGTCTTAGACAGCAATGTTTATTTTTAATCCACAACTGTCCTAAATAGTCCAAAGTTTAGGCCAACCTAACTCAAAATTTTGAATGGAATTATTCACGAATTATAACCTCATATGGTGTTTTGGACAAGTATAAGTAATTAATGATGGATACCTCCAGAATGACATTGTCAGAGAGAAAATCATATATAGCATGGTAGTTAGTGAAGACAGGCATTTTTTCAGCTACTTCAAATTGAGATCTACATTTTGAACATTAATTTGTTCATTTTATTTGAAGTACTATGAATTCACAGAACAGGAGGAAAAAAAAGAGATGTGATCTTCAGTCCCAATTCTACCACTAACTAGCTGGATTACATTTATAATTGCAATTGCTAATCTCTGTTTGAATGTTTTCATCTACCAAATGATCGAGTTAAACCACTCAATTCTCAATATCCCTCTCTCATGTCTAAATTCTAGGCTGAAATATTAGATACAAAATATCAAGCTGGATCCCAAAACTATGTGAAATTATGTTTACATTATATTTATTTATTTGCATAGAGATTTCCATATATTAACCTAGGTAACTGACAGATGCTTTCAATGGGGATATAATAATTTATTTTTGTAGGAGGAAATGAATCGTTTTCAGCCTTTTGCATGTATCCGATCCTGGGAAAGTTGCCTGCACTATCTCTTTTAATTCTCAAGTAATCCTTCAAAGTAGACATTACACTATCGTTGACACTGATGAAGAAAATAAAGCACTGAGTTAAAATTACTTGTCCAAGATCATGCAACTAGTAAATAGTGGAGGAGGAATATAAAGCCATGTCTCTCTATGCTTTTTTATTATAGTCAAGTGATCCTGCATAATTTATGAGAGGCCCTGTTTAACATGTAAGACTTTTTTTTTTAATGTTTTTTTTATTTATTTCTAGGAGAGAGAGAGAGAGAGACAGAGTGAGCAGGGAAGGGTCAGAGAGAGAGGGAGTCACAGACTGAAACAGGCTCCAGGCTCTGAGCTGGTAGTCAGCACAGAGCCCGGCGCGGGGCTAGAACCCACAAACCGGGGAGATCATGACCTAAGCAAAAGTCGGACGCTTAACTGACTAAGCCACCCAGGCGCCCCAACATGTAAGACTTTTCAATGGGGATGGTAGTTGAGAGAAACATATTTCTTTTTTTAGAAACATGTATTTATAAACCACAGAAAACAGTTATTCCCTAAAGGTTCAGTAAAGGTTGAACAGTTTAGATTGCCAAAACAATTCAAGTAGGGTAGGCCTGGACAGTGCAGAACAATTAGCTTTTCCTTCCTTTGTACAAGTGATAGAAAGAACTTCCCTCTAAGGCTCCAGAGAATGCTTTGAAATACTCTACAGGGTATAATGTAGGAGAATCTGGCCATAGTTTCCATTTATATAAAGAGAGTTTTTATTTTAAAAGCACTTTCACATGCATTATGTAAATATTCAGTAATGAATATTTAATCCAAAGGCATCTGAGCCTCATCTATATTTTTATGGAGCATAATTTAAGCAACTTTTAGTCTCCCGATATCTCTGCCCTCTGAAGCACCCCACTTATGACAGCCTGTTAAAAACTAGATTTAATAAATGTCCAATATCAATTCACCTTACATATAAATAAACCACTTCACTCCAAAATACAACTCATTACAGATAGCTTTGTTATTCTAGAGTCAGTGGGCTGCACTGTAGTACAATGGAAACAGTACGCTGCAGGACACTTAGGAAACCGACGCTGTAGGACTGAAATTGCTCAAGATTAAAATTAAAACAATAAACTTCAGCCTAGATGTGTCTTCATTACTAAAGCTTTGGGTCATTTACTTTAACAATGTCAACTTACTTTCGGTCTCACATTCCGTTTAATTAGCAAAGGAAGTAATATGCAAGAGCACACCTCATGGTGTCCCATTACCTTGGAGAAATGTTTTATCTGTTCCTAAAAATAACAAGTCCAATTCTTCTACCCTCTGTGGAATGAAAAGATATCTCAATGGGAAGACACCATACAAACACTAGAATAAAACTGGCTCTCAATTTCTAAAAAAGAATGTGCTTGGCATGATGATAAAACAGGTACTGTGTATATTTTATACCTAACGTACAAAAAAAAATTGCATTGTCTCAAACCGTTACATAAAAGTAATGTTCTAACCAGAAAAGAAATTCTAACCAGATAGTGAAGGGAACCCGAAACTAATAGAAATAGCACATATCCATTCTGATAAAATATCAGTTTAGTTACTAATCGTGGATATAAAAATACAGCATATGTTTTACTTCCAAGTATTTTGAAATTGTAGAGGGAAGGAAATCTAGCTGTATTTACCCAACTCCTGGCATGACTATGCAGATTGGCAGTCATAATATATAATTTTTAAAATAAATAATCCAAAGGGTAGTACATGGTTTATTTTTGTTAACACAATGGAAGGCTTAAACAGTACACTGTATAAGCAGGACTCATTAGATGTGATCATAAAGCAAGTTATTTTCTTTCTCTTCTGTTTATTCAGGGGTGAAGTCCTCCTCCCGCCTCTGGATGATAATACAGACTGACCCCTAACTTCTCTATTCACACATAGGTGATGAAGAGTTCTGTTATCATGTTAAGTCAATACATGAGCTGAGCTCTATGGAGATTGCACTTTCTATCCGATTTACATTAATTTTTTCACTCTCCCTCACTAGAGTCTGTTCTATGTAGGAAGTTTGAGGCCAAGGATGAGAGTCTGTTGACATCTTTCCCTACTGTTGCTCCCTCATATTGCTACCCCAGCTTCTTGGTCCCTTTGGTTTTGGAATGGGAAGCAGGTAAGACAAATCAAGGGAGCAGGAAAACCCTGGACTTCTACTCTTATAAGATGGTCTCTGTAATTACCTCAGGTTTCCACCTCTTGTAATTGCAAGGTCAGATATACATTTTTCACTCATGAATTTCAGTCTCCACTCAGATCAGGCTGGCAGCAGCAGAAGCCACTATTAACTAAGGGCTTATTATATGCTAGATATTATGCAAATTGTTTAATGTACATTTTCTGATAAAGACCCACTTAACACATTTAGGAGTAGGCTTTATAATTTCATTACCGTGTAGAGAATGCCAAAATCATGTATTCTTCAAATTACTTTAGCTCATAAGAGAAGGAGGCAACAGGTAAATGAAGGCCATGCTGTAAACAAAGGACGCGCTGACTCAAATGCCCTTATGTAACATGTGATAGTACCTCCCTGAATGACCTTGTATAAATGAGATACTGTATGGAAGGCAATAGGGATGGGAACAACCACAGAGCCCACAAACAGAAGCCCTGCTCCATGTGGCATCTGAGTGGCTCAGTCAGTTGAGCATCCAACTCTTGACTTCGGCTCAGGTCATAATCTTGAGGGTCATGAGTTTGAGGCCCATGTCAGGCTCTGTGCTAACTGTGCAGAACCTGCTTGAAATTCTCTCTTTTTCCATTTCTCTCTGCCTCTCCCCTGCTCATGCCCACTCTCTCCTTCTCTCAAAATAAATAAATAAACGTAGAAAAAAATTCAGCTTCTTCTTCTTTTGGAACTAGATTTCTGTTTTTGTGATAGGGTCAGGCAGGTGAGAAGCAGACCCCATGACTTGCATTGTTGCATTTCCAAAAAGGTTTGGCGTAATTACTTCCTTCCATCTAAATAAACACATGTACATATACACCGACACACATGCACAAGGACACATACACAACTGACCATCGACTCAGCATGCTCTAAAATAGGCACTGAAAATATAAACATGAATGAAACAAGATCCTTGCCTCTAAGAGTCTTGTGGTTTCCCTTTGAAGACAGCATGGATTATAATACAATCAGATAAAAGTTATTACGAGATGAAAAGAAAATATTTGAAGAACACTGGGATAGCATGATTTCCTCCTTTGCCTGCAAGGGCTGGAGAATGAAGAGTCATTTCTGCACTGCAGGCCGTTTCTCCATTTTGCAGCTTATGTCACAGTTAATCACATTCATTACTCCATTTTATTACTCATTTCTCTAAGTAACCCATTTATTTAAACAGCATACAACAGTAAGCATTCTTGCCTTCTTGCAGGCATCTAAAAAGTATGTCTCTGGGAGCCTGGGTGGCTCAGGCGGTTAAGCATCCAACTCGATATCAGCTCAGGTCAGGATCTAGGGGTTTGTGAGATCGATCTCAGAATCACACTCTGGGCTGACAGCACAGAGCCTGCCTGGGATTCTCTCTCTTCCTTTTCTCTCTGCCCCTTCCCTGCTCATGCCGTCTCTCTCAAACTAAATAAACTTTAAAAACTATGCATTTTTTTTTAAAAAAAAATTTTAATGCTTTTATTTATTTCTGAGAGAGAGAGGCAGCGTGAACCAGGGAGGGTCAGAGAGAGAGGGAGATACAGAATCTGAAACAGGCTCCAGGCTCTGAGCCAGCTGTCAGCACAGAGCCCGACACGGTGCTTGAACCCACGAACCGTGAGATCATGACCTGAGCTGAAGTCGGAAGCTTAACCGACTGAGCCACCCAGGCGCCCTAAAATCTATGTCTTAAATGACTAAACAAATGGATGATTTAGGGCTTGGAATTGTTGGCAGTGAGGAAGCCTGGGATGACTTGGTTACTGACCATAAGAAGTTTACCTTTAAATAAGAGAAAAATATAAGTAAACAAATAAAAACAACTAAATGCAGAAAGTGATTAAATGCTGTAAGTTTTGTGGCAAGTGGTGTAAGAAATGGCCATGGGTGTCCTGTTTTAAGTCATAATGGATTTCACTGAGCTGACATAGCTGTATTAAAATGAGCAGACCCTCTTTTTCTGTCTTGATTCTTCTCCACTGCATAATCAATGAGATAGCAAGCTTATTGTTATTCAGATAGGTACCAAAAATTAATGTTTGGAATCAGAGTCATTTCTCAAATGAGATTGAAAGAGGTTTCTAACGGCCATTACCTCATCAGCATTTAGCGTCTCTTTTGAAGGACAGGAGACTATGGAAGAGAGGAATCAGAATTACGAAGAGTAGAGATAAAAGAAAAGCCAAAGGAAAGGAATTTTTTTCTTTATGCTGTAGACTTTAATGGATCTCTGTTGTCAGTCTAATTTGTAAAGATCAATGACTTCTGTTAAACGGCAGTCTGGGCTTCCCTATCTCCTTTTAATTCATCTACTCAGCACATGCTTTCCTTTTGAAAGATAAGAACAGGAGGGAGTTTTCAGGTATTTTTGATAGTCTTTTTTTTTTCTTTCAGCTATCAAATAACCTAAAATGTATATGATAATGAAAACTTCTTATCAAGGACTAGGATGCAAAAGCCACCAGTTGAAATACTGTCAAGATACAGGCAAACTAGTTTATCAGAGTGCACTTAGGTTGTATTTATATGTTGCCAAACAAAAAAAGGAAAAATGAGAAATTGAGCCCAATTTCAGAAATTTCTTAACATCTGGCTATAAAAAACTATAATGTCACTGGTTCAATTGTCACAATTTATCCAGACAGTCCTTATATCTAAAAGGAAACTTAAAAGCCTTTGTGCTAACATAGTTTAGATATTTCATAGAATGTGTGACTCATAGTACATGACACAGACATACTGACTGTTTTTAGTTGATTGTATCTATTTACCTAATATTTATAAGACTTTTGTCTGACACTCAACATTGATGGATCCAGCTTTTTATTATTTCAGTTTCTTGTTTTATTAATTTAAAATAGGAGAAGAGAAAAAAAAATAAAAACATAAAATAAAGTACAAGAGGAAAAGATAATAAATTACACTAAAACACTGATAAATGGTAATTTAAAAAATTATAAATATGCAATACTAGATGATAAATACAATTTTATACATAATACATATTTTATATATAAGTACACAAATATATGTTATATAAATATATTATATACATTTATAGATATATATGATAAATATATACTACTATATAAAATTTCTATCTTTTATGGATTCATATATATGAATATTTTCCCCTTTATTTCCATAGAAGACAGCTCTTTCCCAAAATGACTAATTAGAAAATTACAAATTAATGGTATTTTACTGCAAACTTTTAGAATGCACAATATATTCTACTATTTGGTCACAGTTGCCCACATCCACTGTTTACAATGTTGAAAGTCCCACCATCTAATATTAACATTGAGATCCTAAATAACCTTCAATCATCTAGAAAAGAATCAATTACCTTTTGCATAATGTACTATAAAGGTCAAGGAAGTTGACTAATACATTTTAAAAGAGTTTTCAATAATACATTTTGAAATCAAAGTGTTTCCTGTTTGTCTCACTTAAAATGAAAGATAATTTACCACAATATTCCATTTTATTTGCTATGTGATTTACTTTCAAAGAATTTTGGAGTCTATGGTAAAAAGTCTAAGATATTGAAAGAGCACTGTGGCATGAGTCAAACCAACTTGGGTTTGAATCTCTTCTCTGATGATCAAGCACATCATCATGGGAAAGCAGTTAAGGAGAACCTAAAAGAAAGGTTGTGTGCTCAAAATTTTTATTTTCCTATAATTCAAGTTTGCAGCTTAAAGAACCCAACAGAGTTCAACACCTACAGCAGAGGCTCAAAGGAGTGGTACCAGGAGCCACATTTACATCTTCATCACAAAAACTAATTGCACCCATGTCCCTAGAGCAAAAAGCAAAGGAAACCAATTTTGTGAGAAAGTCTCTAAGACAATAAACCCAAACCAGTGCTACTGATGGGCACGGGGCCCATTCATTCTTTCTCTCATTTCCCATTCCATTCTTCATCAATTCACTGTCTCCTTTAAAAATAAATCACAGATAAGACATATACTTATATTGAAAAATGAGAAAAGGATCTTAAAAAGGCCCTTGAAGAACAGCAATAAATTATTAGAAAGTACAAGATGAGTTATAATGGGAGAGTTCAAACAACTACTATTCCTTAGTCTCAAAAAATTACAAAAATATGACCTTTCAAAACAAGCTCACTACTCAGATAAGAGAAATGGAGTTCAAGGAAGTGATTATAAGATAAAGGATGGAGATAAAATCAATCTGAAAGTGCTGAGAGGAAAACTAGAAGTTAGAACTAAAGGTTCTACAGGGAGGAAAGCAGCATTGGATGCTACAAAAGTAGAGCAAATGTGACTGACAAAAAGCAGCAGGGAGACAGTAGATTAATGTGAGAAGATCATAGACGTGGAGGGACACCATGATTATGCAGCGTGTGAAGGAGGACAGAAGGCAGAGACTGAGGAGATGCAACGCCAATGATCTGACTAAGAAAAGTAAATAGTGTGTATAAAGCATACATATTATCTGAAATTTTGTTTTAAAAGTTTGTTTTCTAATTAAAAAGAAAATGTATTCATTTTTTAAAAAAGGTAGGTTACATGGGGCAGAAATTCAGAATAACCTTATATACTTTCATGAAAATAATCAGTAATGGAAGGTACTGAAGGTATAATCTCCACAGTTTGGAGGTGAAAAAATATTGGTTGCTTGTGCTCAGAAAAATTGAGTTTCATATACATAAGGAATAAAAAAGGGGGTGAAAGGGGATGGTGAAAGAAGGAAGGTTTCAGGTAAATGAAATGAAACATAATCAAATAATGTAGCCACCAATGAGATTATGTAAATAAAAGAACTCAGGAATGGAGAAATTGTGTTTTAGAATCATAAAATGACCTTCCGAAGTAAATTCGTTATAAAATACATCTCAAAATGACTGGAATTATATTTAATAAAATATAATGTAAATTTAAAAAGGAGAATGAGTAATATGTGGTTGTGATGATTACCCTATGTTTTTAAAGCAAAGTGTCAATAGTTATAGTATAATGTGAAATATACAGTTAAAAGACACATGATGATTTCACTCATATATGGAATTTAAGGAACAAAACAAATGAACAAAGGGAGGGAAAAGAGAGGCAAACCAAGAAACAGACTCTTAACTATAGAGAACAAGCTGATGATTACCAAAGGGAGATGGGGGATGGGTACAGTAGGTGAAGAGGATTAAGGGGTGCATTTGTGATGAGCTCCAAGTCTCAAGGTATGGAAGTGCTGAATCACTATATTGCACACATGAAGCTATTATTACATGGTACATTATATTGCACACATGAAGCTATTATTACATAGTACATTAATTAATTGGAATTTAAATAAAACTTAAAAAAGGAATATGATGGTACTGGCACTATTTTCACTTTTCTCAATTTTAAACGGACATTTTTTAAGTAAAATATTTTTGAATGTATGTGTACGTGTGTGAATAAACATTTATCTTATATTCAACAATTTCTTCTCTTAACTTCCATGGTGGTAGTTGTTTAATTTCACTGAACCAGTACAGTACTTTTTTATTAAATAACATGCATAGTATAGTTCATTTTTTATCAGATGTCATCAATGCCTCCTGCTATGTGCATGTGTTTATAAGAAATATCACAAATCACTAGTTATATTATTATATTATATATAGTATATATATTATGTACTATTATTATTATTACTGCCAAGTAAAAATTATACAGCAGCTTTCCTCCACTCGTCTCAAGACTCTATATCCTTCAGATGACCAGAGTTGCATAATTCAAGCATAAAACCAAAGTCAGCATGCCCTCCATGAGTTCTATACCTAGATTGAGCATAAGTTAAAAGTTTTGGGGTCCACAGGTCTGAGTCACTGTGGTGACTGGAGGTCTTTTGGGTTCTTTAAACCACAAAAGATTAATAGTGTTCTATTTTCTCATGCACACAATCATGTATAGAAAAACTCTGGCTGAATTGTTAGGGTGGGACCACCTCTTTTCCTTCTTCCCTGTTCCTTTCAGGTAAAGATGAGTCCATTAGTGAAACACTCTTGGTTCTTCTTCATCCCTCCACTGACTTCTCTGTCCTAGTCAGTCTATCATTACTGATGTAACAAGTCTGTCTAACTCTGGGGATGAATATGTGGAAGACCATTCAATTCTTACATACTAGCACTCTCCATAATAATTAGTTTCTTTCTAAATTTATTTTTTACATTTATTTATTTTTGAGAGACAGAGAGAGAAAGAGCATGAGTAGGGGAAGGGAAGTGAGAGAGGAAGACACAGAATTGGAAGCAGGCTCCAGACTCCGAGCTTTCAGCACAGAGCCCAATGTGGGGTTTGAACCCATGAACTGTGAGATCATGACCTGAGCCACATTCAGACACATAACTGACTGAGCCACCCAGGGGCCTCATATATAGTTAGTTTTTTAATAAAGATTATACTTTGATTTTTATTCATCTTATCCTGATAATATTTCTCAATTGATGTATGTCCTTGAAAGAGATATAACACTGAACTTATGATTGGACTTACGATTTACAAAGTATATTGTTAATAGTAGTAAAACATCAAGAAATGGTAAAATCTCCAACCCTTAGGTTTTAGGATTCTGGAAAACACTGTTTCAAAACATTAATGCACCTTCTAATCCTTTCTCAATGTAGTATTTTGCATGTTTTAAATACTAATTCTGTTACCTATCTGGTTGATAAATGTCATAATAAGACTACATAGAATATTGTTATCCTTATATCCTTATTACTATTATCATATTATAATGGACTGCAGAGAAAGGACTTTCATTTTTAAAATTACTTCTTAAAGATGCTAATTTTTCCCTTCAACTCAAAGATCCATCTTTTTAACATATCTGATATCAAGATACCACGTAGCATACCATAGTTTGTCAGTATCACTCATTGTTTGTTTGTTTGTTTGTTTGTTTATTTATTTATTTATTTTTCTGAGAGAGAAAGAGAGCACAAACAGGGGAGGGTCAGAGAGAGAGGGAGACACACCAAATCTGAAACAGGCTCCAGGCTGTGAGTCAGCTGTCAGCACAGAGCCCAATGCGGGGCTGGAACCCACAAACCGTCAGATCATGACCTGAGCCGAAGTTGGACGCTCAACCGACTGAGCCACTCAGGCGCCCCACTCCTTGTTTCTTAGTAGCATTAAAATAATGACATGTCCTTACATTTAATAGCATATTAGATTTGATGAAATGTGGTATATGGAGTATCTTCATCTGGATTGAACTTGAATTTTGACAAGTGAATTTTAAAATATTTTTAATACTTATATCACTGTTGAAATAACCCATTTCAAATGTGAATTGTTAAAATAAAACCAAAAGAGAATGGCAGGAATATTTTCCTTCCCTCTCTCTTTGAGATTTTAGTTTGAAGGGACAATCAAATATCCCTTCAGAAGGCAATGACTTCTCTGAAAGTCATGGTTATGGATGTCCTGAAACTTAGGAGCAACCTGGGGTAGTCAGAGTTTATGGATGCCTCGAAATGTCATGTGGTAAAAAATTATTCAGTTTGCTTGGCAATTTATGGTTCCTGGTTTGCCACCTGATGAATTAATAAAACATGAGTGTGTATAGTCTGAGAGAAATGCTCGTGTCTGCATTACAGAGCATTCATGTTTCATTCCTGGCTGAACTATAGAAAAGGCCACCAGATAACTAAAAAGACTGCATCCTTCATGAGAGGGTCAATAGTAGCCACAAAAGGATAAAGGTCTCACTATCCGTCCAAGGAGTTTAAAAATGGGAGGTATGATGGTCTATATACAATTCTCACCTTAGGCAGTATCACTGGACATGGGACACCTTTGCTGGGACTTGAAACAATAGAAGAAGAAAACTACTGTGTTTCCAGCTTTGTACAATTGTCTTTATATAGGTTTGATCTTGTATATTTTATGCATATTGAAGATATTTATCTCTTTTGCCTTGTTCTGTTTGGCTATTTCCATCAACCACAATAACAACTTGTAGCAAGAAATTAAACTTTGCCCTTCCCTACAGTAAAAAAAAATAGGGCAGTTACTTCCTTAGGAATAATTATTGAAGAAGTATTTAAGAAAGACTATAGATCCCTGGAAAACACTTTACAGTGGTTTCATCTTCCTTCTCCTTGTATTAAATTAACAGTAAAGCGGAAAATAACTGGGGAGAAACTAACTTCAGCAAACTTGTAGTGATTTTACACTACTTGCATAAATTGAGATGTAATTCTCTACAGAAGCACTGAGAGATGAGATAAACCAATAAATCATTTACGGTCATTAATGATGTAGTTCTCCAGAAAGCCAAAGTCGCACTTTCACACACCCACAACAATTATATTAACTTTAGCAATACAAAGTCTGACATATCAGTTATGAAGGTGTAAATTTGTTTCTTGGTTCAAAACAATATATCTGAAAAAAACATTTTATAAAAACACAGTTTTTGTTACTTTTTTGTAAAAAGAGGTGGGCATTTACATGCTTTTTAAGTTAAAGTACCTAAGGTGGTTTAACCTAAGGGAAAAAAATAAATAACTTGAGGATTGTAATATGTTAGAAGTAGATGGCCACTTACTTATTTCCAAGCATTAAATTACTTTTAAAATGTCAATATAGCGATAATATCTTCAAGAACTTTAAAAATTTGTATAAGAAAAATGTGCTATTCATGCTAGGTTATTCAGCATAAACTTCTATGCAGCTTTTCATATGTAGATAAATTTACTCTTCCAACACGAAACTAAGGAAATAAAAAAGGCCAATCAATTTCCTTTATGGGTGAAAACTGGCCCTGTTGCCTGGTGATATTCACCTTTTAAAGAGTTAGATAACAATTTTCCTTGGCAATGACCATCACACTGTGTATTATTTACCCCTTCTGAAAGCCATCGCCATAGAAGATGATTAGGTTTTGTGTAAGAAATTCATTTGACCATAAAAATGTTAGTTGAAAAAAAAAATAAAAGCAAAATCCCTTCTGTGAAATACAGCATTAACTTTTATCTCTACTGCTTTCTCTCTTCTCCCCTTTACTTTTTGAAGTGAAATTTTATTTAAATACATCACAATAAATACCAGTAAGTATATATCACAGATTGAGACACCTCTTACTAACCTTCTAATCTCACATTGTTTCTTGTTATCACCAATGCACTTTTTAAAGAAAAGAGCATGAATAACATTTGGTGATATCCTATATTTAAAACTTCCTGGCAAAGAATTGTAGTTTCCTTGCCCTCAATGTTTTTGGGAATTTCTCATCTTCTGCACTCTAATCCATCCTTTGGAGACATGTAAAGTATATACACAGTATTGTAAAAATATAAGCCCTATGAATGTACCCATGTGAAAATTCGCCCTTTCTCACTCATGATTTTGAGATCAGTAGTAGTATTTGGTGAAGGAAACAAAGGCAAATGAAAAAAAAAATAAATTTCCTTGCTACTTACAGCCCATTGACACGTCTTTGAGGCAGGCAGAGTGACCTTCCTCTGGGAGCTCAGCTGTCTGGATCATGATACTCTGCTAAAGGCAAGAGACAATCTTACCCAACATTATCCCGACCTCCAAGATTCTCTAAGTACTTTAACATATGAAAATTCTTTGGAGACTTCCTTTATCTCTACCCCCAAGATATATGTTGGCAATCATACTCCAAGCATATGGCCCACTGATATACACCTCAGTCTCAAGACTGAGTTTTTACTCAACGGTAATAAATGTCCTTTTCCTAACAACAGCCAGCCCTTGAGGATCCTGGAAACCTTGCTTCCAAAATACCTTAGAGACTGATGCTATCCCTAACCCTCCCCAACTAGAAGGTATATATCAGTCATCTGTCACAACCCCAATGCAGCTCTTTCTGCCCAGAGGTCCTGTTAATAAAACCACCTTTTTGCACTGGAGACATTTCAAGAATTCTTTCTAGGCCATTGGCTCTGAAGCCCAACAGTTCAAACCACATCAGTATTCAGATATCTTTTCCTTCATAGTTACATAGTTATAGTAAACTATGGTTTATATTCAACCCTTCCAAACATAAGTATCAGTCCTAAAACTTAAAATGTTGGAGTACACTAACTTCAATTCTGGAACTTTTGATATTCATGTTTTATATTATTATTTTAGATGATCTCATGTAAGAAAAGCTGTTTTTAAGAATGGAACAAGAAATGAGATTTCAGTTTAAGTGATAGTCACCATCAACAGACTCTTGGATTTTTAATTTTTCTAATTAGACTATATTTAGGCAACAGTGAAAGTTCATGGCATGTACCAGTTTATAACTTTGTCGAGTGCACATTTGAATTGCCTGCTGTGAAGCACATATCCAAAGACAAGTCATGTACCGAGTGTGTCAGATTCAGTGTAGGTTCAGCATCAACTTTGCTACATGTAATCCTTATTTCTCTTCCTGCTGTAATATCATAGTAATGGGCATCACCATTATTTGTAATCTTGGTGACCCTATAGATCATGTGTATCCTGGAAAGGACAGATCATCTAACACACAGAATCTTAAGAATATTCATTGACTTCTTGGCATCATGGAGATATGGAAAGCAAAGAACACATATTTTTCATCTTATAAAATTTTCTCCCCTACTAGGAAGCTTTCAAAACAATAGACTTTGAGTTAATAGTTATCTGATGTTACTAGACAAAAGATAGGAGTTATTGTTTTAGAGTTCTAAATAGCATTTTCTCTGTGTTTTATTCCTTCTTGTGAGGCACTTAGCATACTATTAAATACAACAGTAACCAAATAACGATATTTTAGAATGTACCTTGGAATTCTTGGCTTTTTTTTCTACCACAGTGAGGGAATTCTATTTAAAAATGTATAACAGGTGGAGGGGGCAAGATGGCGGAGAAGTAAGGAGCTCCGTACTTGCACTCGCGCCCATACATCACACAGAAAAGATCTGAAGCCATTGGAAACCTTA
>NW_024082595.1:112827-143974 GCF_003009895.1 Hyaena hyaena | reverse complement strand
ATGGGCATAGAGGAGGAGGAGGACACTTATGGGGATGAGCACTGAGTGTTATGTGGAAACTAATTTGACAATAAACTATTTGTAAAAAAAAAAAAGAAAAGAAAAGAAAAAGTAATTAATTAAAATAACATACAGATGCAACAGTTTCCACTTCTATAGCTGTTCATATAGGATGCACTGAAAGTCAGAGTTTCCTTTTAAAAAAGAGCCAGAGAGCCAGAGAGACAGAATCCCCAGCAGGCTGTCTGTCAATGCTGAGCCTGATATGGGACTTAATGTCATGAACCCTGAGATCATGACCCAAGCCAAAATTAAAAGTCAGATACTTAACTGAATGAACCACGCAGGCACCCCAAAGTTTCTTTTTTTTCTCCCACTAAATTCCACTACCCCCCTTGATCTCTGTCAAAATTTCCTTTGGATGGGATGAACCAAACAATAACTCACAGCAGTTGGGTCCTTGGCATCCCTGATCTTAGTAGTTTGCCTCAGTTTTGTATTGATTAATATGATTATTTAAAAGACAGCTGAGTGAATCTTCTAATTTTTAATATTAATTTATATTTGAGAGAGAGAGAGAGAGATTGAGAGAGAGAAAGCAGGGAATGGGTAGAGAGAGAGGGAGACACTGAATCTGAAGCAGGCTCCAGGCTTTGAGTTGTCAGCACAGAACCTGATGTGAGCCTCAAACTCACAAACTGTAACATCATGACCTGAGCTGAAGTTGGACACTTAACTGACTGAGCCACCCAGGTGCCCCATGAGTGAATCTTCTAGATTTCAGTGAAAGTTCATGATTTATCTAGTTCTCAGTAGAGAGATGGATGAATCATCTCTGCCAGTAAAGTGATTGCTTTTTCTACCTGTTAGTTAAGCTGCACGAAGAGCCTCAAATGGCTGACAGTCAGTCTCAGCTTTCAAATTTGACAGAAAAATATATTACCCAAGAGAAGCACTTTTTTTTTAGACACTGAAACCTCCAAACCCACTGTCCTCAAGCTAATGGAGAAGGGAAAGAGGAATTCCTTAGGTGTTAACTATTAAAATGACCTCTTCATTGTCATTCCTTGATGCCAGGACCAACTCACTTTGATTGTGGGTAGACATTGTATATGTTGCCCATATACGAAAGTCATATGGGCATATGCTGTATCTTGTAGAATAACACTCTAACCCTAGATTTTATTAGGAATAAATCACTGCTTACACTGTGATGGAAATAGTTCCATTGTCATCAGTCTGTCACCATGTAGACAGCTACTGTTCTAGGTAATAATGCTATACTAGGGCTTATTGTTGGCTTCTGGTGATGGCATTCTGGTCACTCAGCAGTGATACAGTGTGAGCAAACTTAGTCAAGCAAAGTTTATGTTGTTGAGCTCAAGATAAATTTCCATCATTGCCACCATGACCACTTTTAAAACTGGTACCTTGAGCAAAAATTGGGGTGGCCAGGAAAGGAGGCTGACTGACATTTAGCAAATATGTCATCTTTTCCACTTTCTCTGCAATGAACACTTTCTGATGAGTAATGGACACTTTCTGATGAGCATTTAGAAATATGTCTATATTCTCTTCCCCTTCTAAGAAACCCAACTACATACCTCTCTCCAAGTCTTCCATATTATCAGTCTTCCAATCTTGTTCTAAGTCCTTGACCACTAACGCTATTAGGCACTGTCCGTCAACCAACGTTTATCTGTACCTCAGGTCATATCTTCCTCAATGAAAATGGACAACTAGATTTTTCTGTTTAGCAGTCTTCATACTGAGAGGATTTCCTTTCAGTATTGATTTTCAGGACCAACCATCAGTAGGGTTGTAATGTAGCACTGATCCACTTCTCACTGGTGCCAGCATACTATTCATACCTGCCCATATCAGGCCTACATTTTTTACTCTTCCATTAACTAATCATATGTTTGAGCTGTGTGAGAGATGGCAACAAAGGAGAAATAGGTGCCAAAGGAATCTGATCCACCAGCTCATGCACTTTGTTCATAACCTTTGAACCTTCTGAGATTTGCTGCTATAGATGGCATTTCTATTTCCTTTTTGAAAATGGATATGCCATTTGATTTTATGATTCAGTGTATCAGATAACATCCAATTAATTATTTTTATAATTTTTAAAAAATATTTAATTTATTTTTGAGAGAGAGAGAGAGAGACAGTGTGAGCAGGGGAGGGTCAGAAAGAGAGGGAGACACAGAATTAGAAGCAGGCTCCAGGCTCTGAGCTGTCAGCACAGAGCCCGATGTGGAGCTTGAACCCACGAACCTTGAGATCATGACCTGAGCTGAAGTTGGACGCTTAACCGATTGAGCCACCCAGGCGCCCCTATTTCTTTTTCTTTTCTGTGAATTTGTATGCACTTATCACAATTGTACTCCTTAATCACATCACCTATCTAGCCTTCTCTCCACTCCCTTCCCCTTGGGTAATCATCAGTTTGCTCTCTATAATTGAATCTGTTTCTTGATTTGTCTATCTCTCTCTTTTTTCCTCCTTTGCTCATTTGTTTCTTAAATTCCTCATATGAGTGCTATCATATGGTATTTGTTTTTCTCTGATTGATTTATTTCACTTAGCATTATATTCTCTAGCTTCATCCATGTCATTGCAATATGGTATATATATACTCACACATACCACCTCTTCTTTATCCCTTCATCAATCAATGGACACTTGGGCTCTTTCATATCTTGGCTATTGTAAATAATGCTGTCATGAACATAGGGGTTTATGTATCCTTTTGAATTAGTGGTTTGTTAACTCTTTAGGTAAATGTTTAGTAGTGCAACTGCTGGATCATAGGGTAGTTTTATCTTTTAATTTTTTTGAGGAAATATTTTTCACAGTGGCTGTACCAGTTTGCATTCCCAACCACAGTGCACAATTGTTCCTCCACAATCTTGTCAACAACTGTTGTTTCTTGAGATGACAGCCAGTTCTTGAACAGTATTTTGGGGTGCTCTTCATGCCCCATTGCTAGGTATTCAATCTCTACCAGACCCAAATAGTAATCCAGCAATTGTTTTTCAAAAGAAGATCTATCTGCAGGAACACATACTGTCTTACTTTAAAACTGTATGGAGCTTAGCCACAGATGCTATAAGTCATCTCTATGTTCCACAGACAACTTTTAATATCACTGGGTCTACCAGGTCATATGATGTAAGTAACAGGGCAACTTATACTGATCCTACTGCTGAGTCTCTTCTTCCTCCAGACACCATTCAGAAAATATAGAATTTCATGTTATCTAGTAAGTTGGACAGCACAACACATTCAAATTAGACTATGTTGTCTTTCAGAATAAAAAAAGCTTCACCCCCCCCAATTTTTTTCCTCTTTGTGTTAGATGGGTAATACAGGGGCAGAGACTTTTCTCCTACTTCAAAAGGGTGTTGTTGTTATGGTTGTTGTTGTTGTTGTTGTTTTGAAAAGCCCCCTGTCAGTAGATCATTAGAAACTTCACTAATGTGGCAGGTTCTGCAATTTCATTGAGTTTGGATCTCATCTTTTGATATGAATGTGTCTTAAACATTTAAAATAATGACATGAAATAGCTAGGGCAATTTAGAAAAATTGTCCTTAATGTAATGGACCAGTGTAGTCTCCTATGGGATACCAAGATCTTGAAGGCCCACCAGACAACTGACTGGAGAGTTCACTTATCTCTGAATGTAGACAGTGAAGGTGAATTGCAGTTTTTGCTTCCTAAAGGGAAGCTGTTCTTGATTACCTTTGCTGATGTGGACTGAAAAGAAAGCATTATCCAGTCAATATCTGCATATCAAGTATGAAGAGCTAGTTAGTTTGTGTTAGAGGATCCCACTTCTGGAATTATAGACATGAAGGCATCATCATGTGATTAGATTTATAACAATCTATTGTCTCTCTTTCCAGGCTGCATGTGGGTTTTGAACCTGGCAAACAGGTTAGTTTAATGAGGCAGAAATCACCTACTTTTAAATATTTGAAACCCTTAATGGTGGCACTAGTCACTGGAATAGTCCCAGTGAATACTTTAGGGTTATTATCCTGGAGAATGGGGACAATTTCTAGATTCCTAGGCTTCTAAGGCCTGGCTTTGCTTACCCAAAATTCATACATGCCCAGGACTGCATGTAATATGATTCCCAAAGCCTGTTAAAGCCTATCTAAGTGGTAAGCTTAGACAGACGTTCCCAGGGATATTAGCCACCTTTGAAGTTAAAAAAAAAAAAAAAAAAACTAAGAAAAAGATTTTTTTGAGGTCAAGGTCCAAAAGAATGATATATAGCCCTTGGGGTGTTGTTAGACAAATGGGCCAGATTGCCTTGAGAAATTCTTAATGTTTCCATTGGGAGGGGAAAAAATGAAGCATGAAACATAAATACAATCCATTTACCAGTAATGGAGGTTTCCAAGGGTGACTTTTTACTTGTTTGGATTTTTAGCATAGTCAGAAGTATTGTTCTTTCCCCACACACTGCCTCTTTCTGAAATTAGTAATGGAATAGATATTGTATTTTTATTTGTACAGAATAAAATGGTTCATCTCAAAGTCATTGGGAAGTGTGAGAGTCTTGTCTTAAAGCATGGACATGCATGCTTATTTTATAAAACATTAAAGAGGCAAGTGAGCACCTGGAGAATAATTTGGAAGAAGGCACATTCCTTCATCTGATAATCTTATGCTGCTGCTCCAAGACAGACCTAGGCAATGCTTCCAATACTGTTTTATCAAAATTTGTCTATATATGGTGTTCCTTAGAAGTCTATAATAAATTTGCTCCAGACTGCTAATTTTATCTCTTTATCCATATAAATTTGCTTTATGGATATAAATTTCAAATAACACTGGTTTAAGTTATCTAACGATATCAACATGCTTTATTTTTCTTATGATTTTCCATTCTTCCTTGTATGATCTGGGATTTTGATAAGCCAGTAAGTTATTGTGTTTTTTAGGAAAACAAAGTTGGGGTATATTAACATTCTCTCCAGTTCCAATACTTGTCTTGAAGATGATGAGCTGTCACTAGCTCACTCTCAGACATCAACATAGAAAACAGACACATTGTCAAAATATACATTATGGACTTTACTTGGTATGAGGTTGGTATGAGGAATACATATTTATTCAGAGCAGTTAAGATGGTGGAGCATCATGGAGACCCTGAATTGTCTTCTCCCTGAATTACAGCTAGATCAGCACCAAACCAGTGTGAACATCTAGGAAGCTGATCTGAGGATTAATGCAACACTCTTCATAACTTGAGCCATAGAACTCCATAGGTACACTGTGTGGAGAGGTGAACTGGGGGAGAGAAAAGCTAAAGAGGGTAGGGAGCCATTTTCATGGAGAAAGGACAGAGAGAGAAAGAGAAAGGGAGAGAGTGCAGTACATCAGGATTGTGCAAAAAAGTCTCCCCCCCCCAAAAAAAAAAAAAAACTAGCTGGAAAGAAAGAGAAAGTAAAAACATTCATGGGGGACTGAATAAGAAATCTGTTTCCCAAAATCATTGATGGGAAGAAAAAAGAGGGTTTCAATACCACCAGGATTCTGTAAACAGTGGAACATAGAGTCTAAAAGTTCAGAGCTCAGTGCCTGGTGTTGCTCTGTTGAGGAAGAAGGATGAATTACCAGGAGCAGGCAGTGGGGTCTGAGGGATCCATCTGCCATATGAGGAGAAGGGGTTCCCCTGTTGGAGTGCATTTGGTAAAGTTCATACAGCCTCCCCACAGACAAAGGTCCCAGCAGGCCCTGGAAAGCAGTCATGTTTGCTGGTATTGGGACAAAGATGCCAGAGTACAGTGGGATGTGGTGTTGGCTGAGGACTGTGATTTGCCATAATCTCTGAACCTTTGCCACTGAGTGATCACACGAATGTATTCTGGGGCAAACTGGCACCCAGCCATTGTTCAGTGAGACTCCTGCCAGAGAGTCAACTCAGGTCAAACCCACAGAGGTCTCTGAAGTGTGGGGCTTTGAAACACAATCCCATCTGAGATAAAATTCTGAAAGGACATGCTGCCGGGCAAGCAGACAGCTTGGACATGGACAGGATAGAAGCCAGGAATGGACAGAAGCCTGAGAAAAGGAGGGGTGCTTGATTCTGGATTGGTGACAGCATGAAGTTCCTGGTCCAGAGACTAGGCGGGTGGGTGAAGTTATTTCCACCTCTCACAAACATGGACATGTGCATGTGTGTGCACACACAATGATCCACCCCAGTAGGCTAAGCAGCACCACATAGTGGAGAACGGAGAGGTTATACCAAGCCCTGCCCAACTATGCCTTCCAAGCACATCCCCGAGAAGACCAGCAAAAGTCACTCCACCAGCTTAGTGTATATATTATAGAGTGCTTCATAGTTTCAGTTCTAGGGGAAACTGAATGTAATTTCCTTCAGATTTCATTGTTTTCTGGTTCATTTATTTGTTCATTTTCTTTGCTTTTGTTTTGCTTAAATTATTTTCTTTTTCCTTTCTCTTTGTTGGCTACATAAAGAGAAATATTTGTTATTTTTTATACTTTATTTTTTATTTTTAAAAGTGTTCTATTTTATTCCATTTCTTTATATTCTATTTTATTAGTTTTTTATTTTTAAAAATTTTATTACCTTTTGTTTTCTTTCCTTTCCCTTTTTTCTGTATTCTATCAAGTTTCTTTCAACAAGCAAACTGGAACACTCCTAGGATTTAGCTTCCTTTATTTAATTTTTTGTTTTGTTTTTAATTTTTTAATTTTAATTTTTTATATTATTAATTTTTCTTCTTCCAAAATGACAAAACAAAGGAATTCATCCCAAAAGAAAGAACAGGAAGAAATGACAGCCAGGGACTTAATCAACATAGATAATAGTAAGATGTATGAACTAGAATTTAGAAGATAATAATAATAATAGTAGCTGGGGTTGAAAAATGCATAGAAGACACCAGAGCATCCCTTTCTATAGAGATAAAAAAATAAAATCTAGTCAAGCTGAAATTAAAATGTTATAACTGAGATGCAACCTCAAATGAATGCCATGAATGCCAAGGATCAATGAAGCAGAGGAGAATCTGCTATACAGAAGAAAAAAATATGAAGAATATTGAAGCAGAGAAGAAAAAGAGGGAAACAAAGGCAAAAGATAATGATATAAGACTAAGAGAACTCAGTGACTTATTAAAAAGTAATAACATCCAAATCATAGGAGTCCCAGGAAATGAAGAGAGAGTAAGAGGCAGAAGCTTTATGAGAGAAAATTATAGCAGAAAACTTTCCTAATCTGGGAAAGGACACAGACATCAAAATCCAAGAAACACGGAGTCCTCCCATTAGATTCAACAAAAACCCACCATCACCATAGCATATCATAGTCAAATTCACAAAATACACAGATAAGGAAAAAATTATAAAAGCATCAAGGAGGAAAAAAACTCCTTAACCTATAAGGGAAAACAGGTTTGCAGCAGACCTATCCACAGACACTATGCAGGCCAAAAAGGAATGGCAGGATATACTCAATGTGCTGAATCAGAAAAATATGCAGCCAAGAATTCTTTATCCAGAAAGGCTGTCATCCAAAAAAGAAGGAGGAAAAAAAACCAATAAACAAAAACAAAATAGAAGGAGAGATAAAAAGTTTCCCAAAGAAAAATGAAAGAAGTTTGTGACCACTAAACCAGCTCTGCAAGGAATGTTCAGGGGGAAAGTTTGAGTAGAAAAAAAGACACACACACACACACACACACACACACACACGACAAAAGCAACAAAGATTAGAAAGGACCAGAGAACATCACCAGAAACACCAACTCTACAGGCAACACAATGGCACTAAAATCATATCTTTCAGTACTCACTCTAAATGTAAATGGCTCCAATCAAAAGATGTAGGGTATCGAAATGGATAAGAAGACCCATGTATATGTTGCTTACAAGAGACTCATTTTAGACCTAAAGACACTGCAGATTGAAAGTAAAGTGATGGAGAATCACCTATCATGCTAATGGTCATCAAAAGAAAGCTAGAGTAGCCATACTTATATCAGACAAACTAGATTTTAAAATAAAGACTATAACAAGAGATGAAGAAGGGAATTATATCATAACTAAGGGTTCCATACACCAAGAAGATTTAACAATTGTAAATATTTATGCCACAAATATGAAGGTACCCAAATATATAAATCAATTAATCACAAACATAAACTCATTGATAATACCATAATAGTAGGGGACTTCAACACCGCACTTATAGCAATGCAGAGATCATGTAAACAGAAAATCAACAAGGAAACAATGGCTTTGAATGACACACTGAACTGGATGGACTTAACAGATATTTTCAAAAAATATGATCCTAAAGCAGCAGAATACACATTCTTCTCCAGTGCACATGGAACATTCTCTGGAATAGATCGTATATTGGGACACAAGTCAGCCCTCAACAGGTACAAAATGATCAAGATCATTCCTTGCATATTTTCAGGCCACAATGTTATGAAACTAGAAATCAACCATAAAAAAAGATTTGGAAAGACAAATAATACTTGGAGATTAAAGAACATCCTACTAAGGAATGAATGTTTAACTAAGAAATTAAAGAGGAAATTAAAAAGTACAGGGAAGCCAATAAAAATAACAACAGAACAGTATAAACCCTCTGGAATGCAGCAAAGGCAGTCATAAGAGGGAAGTATATAGTAATCCAGGCCTTCCTAAAGAAGGAAGAAAGCTATCAAATACACAATGTAATATTATACCTAAAAGGGCTGGGGAAAGAACAGCAAATAAAGTCCCAAAACAGTAGAGCAGAAATAATAAAGATTAGGACAGAAATCAATAATGTTGAAATCAAAATAAAACAGAACAAAAATTCCAACAGAATAAATCAATGAAACCAGTAGCTTGTTCTTTGAACGAATTAACAAACTGATATACCCCTAACCAGATTGATCAACAAGAAAAAGGAAAGGACCCAAATAAATAAAATCATGAATGAAAGAGATCACAACCAACACTGCAGAAATACAAGCAATAATAACAGAATATTATGAGAAATTATATGCCAACAAATTGGGCAATCTGGAAGAAATTGTTAAGTCTCTAGAAATATAAACTACCAAAACTGAAACATAAAGAAATAAAAATTTGAACAGACCCATAACAACAAAGAAGTTTAATCAGTAATCAAAAATTTCCCAATCAACAAGAGTCCAGGGCTAGGTGGCTTTCCTGTTGAATTCTACCAGACATTTAAAGAAGAGTTAACACCTATTCTTTTGAATCTGTTCCCAAAAAATGGAAATGGAAGGAAAACGTCTAAACCCATTCTATGAAGCCATCATTACCTTGATTCTAAAATCAGACAAAGACCCCACTAAAAAGGAAAACTACAGACCAATTTTTCTGATAAATATAAAGGCAAAAATTTCAGTAAGATACTAGGTAACCAGTTCCCACAATACATTAAAAGAATTATTCACCACAATCAAGGAGATTTATTCCTGGAATGCAGAGCTGGTTCAATATCTTCAAATCAATCCATGTGATACATCACATTAAGAAAAGAAAGGAAAAGAACCATGTGATCCTCTCAATAGATGCATAAAAATAATTTGAGAAAATGCAGCATCCTTTCATGCTTGATAAAAACTCTCCAGAAGTAGGTTTAGAAGTAATATACCTCAAGATCATAAAGACCATATCTGAGAGACCCACTAATATCATCCTCAAGGGGCACAAACAGAGCTTTTCCCCTAAGGTCAGGCACCTGACATGTCCACTCTCACCACTGTTATTTAACGTAGATTTGGAAGTCAAGCCTCAGCATTCAGACAATAAAATGAAATAAAAGGCATGCAGATTGGCAGGGAGTAATTGTCATCTTTGCAGATGACATGATTGTCTATGTGGAAAGCCCAAAAGACTTCACTAAAAAACTGCTAGAACTAACATATGAATTCAGCAAAGTTGCAGGCTATAAAATCAATATACAAAAATCAGTTGCATTTCTATACACCAATAATTAAACAGCAGAAAGAGAAATCAAAGAATTGATCCCATTTACAAATGCACCAAAAACCATAAAATATCTAGGAATAAACCTAATCAAAGAGGTGAAAATCTATACATTGAAAGCTATAGAAAGCTTATTAAAGAAACAGAGAAAACACAAAAAACCATGGAAAAACAATTCCATGCTCATGGGTTAGAAGAATGCATATTGTTAAAATGTCAATACTACCCAAAGCAATCTACACATTCAATGCAATCCCTATCAAAATAACACCAGCAGTCTTCACAGAGCTAGAACAAACAATTTTAAAATTTGTATAGAACCACAAAAGACCCCAAATAGCCAAAGCAATCCTGAAAAAAAAAATCAACATTTGAGATAAACCAATTCTAGACTTCAGGATGTATTACCAAGCTATACTCATCAAAACAGTATGGGAGTGGCACAAGAACAGACACAGAGATCAATGAACAGAATAGAGAACCCAGAAATGGACCTACAAACATAAGGACAACTAATCTTTGACAAAGCAGAAAAGAACATCCAATGAAAAAAAAGACAGTCTCTTCAGCAACTGGTGCTGGGAAAACTGAAGAGCAACGTGCAGAAGAATAAACCTGGATCACTTTTTCACATCATATATGAAAGTAAACACAAAACAGATGAAAGACCTAAACCTAAGACAGAAAGCCATCAAAATCCTGGAGGATAAAACAGACAATAACCTCTTTGACCTCAGTTGCAGCAACTTCTTTGTTGACATTTCTCTGAAGGCAAGGGAAACAAAAGCAAAAATGAACTATTGGGACCTCATCAAGATAAAAAGCTTCTGCACAGTAGAGGAATCAATCACAAAACTGAAAGCAACTGATGGAATGGGGAAGATAGTTGCAAGTGACATATCAGTTAAAGGGTTAGTATTCAAAATCTAGAAATAACTCCTCAAACTCAACACCCCAAAAGTAAATAATCCAGTGAAGAAATGGACAAAAGACATGAATAGACACTTTTCCAAAGTGTCCAATAGACACTTATCCAGATAGCTAACAGACACATGAAAAAATGCTCAACATCCCTCACCATCAGGGAAATACAAATCAAAACTACAATGAGATACCACTTCATATCTGTTAGAATGGCTAAAATTACCAACTCAGGTAACAACAAATGTTGGTGAAGATGCAGAGAAAGAGGAACACTTTTGCACTGCTGGTGGGAATGCAAATTGTGGCAGCCACTCTGGAAAACAGTATGCATGTTCCTCGAAAAGGTAAGTATAGAACTACCCTACCACTCAGTGATTGCACTATACTAGGTATGTATCCAAAGGATAAAAAAAAAAAAATGCTGATTCAAAGGGGCACATGCATTCCAATGTTTATAGCAGCCTTATAGACAAAGTACAGAAAAAGCCCAAATGCCTATTTACTTATGAATGGATAAAGAAGACATGGTGTGCACGCACGTGTGTGTGTGTGTGTGTGTGTGTGAGTATGTGCGTGCGCGCGCACACACACACACACAAATATTACTTGGCAACCAAAAAAAAAATGAAATCTTGCCATTTGCAACAACATAGGTGGAATTAGAGTATATCATGCTAAGCAAAATAAATCAGTCAGAGAAAGACAAATAGCATGATTTCACTCATATGTGGAATTTAAGAAACAAAAAAGATGAACATAAGGGAAGGGAATGAAAAATAAAAACAGAGACAGTGAAACTATAATAGACTCTTAAATACAGAGAACAAACTAAGGGTTGCTTGCAGGGTGTTGGGTGGGGAGATTGGGATGAGCACTGGGTGTTATATGTAAGTGATTAATTTAGATCACTAAAATCTATTTCTGAAATTTAAAAAAAGGAAAAGAGGGGCGCCTGGGTGGCTTAGTCGGTTGAGCGTCCGACTTTCACTTAGGTCATGATCTCGCTGTTCGTGGGTTCGAGCCCCGCGTCGGGCTCTGTGCTGACTGCCAGCTCAGAGCCTGGAGCCTGTTTCAGTCTGTGACTCCCTCTCTCTCTGACCCTCCCCTGCTCACGCTGTCTCTCTCTCTCTTCTAGAAATAAATAAAAATATTTTTAAAAAAATAATAAAAAAAATAAAAAAATAAAAAAAGGAAAAGAAACATCCTATCAAAAATATACAAATGCATATAGATTAACACTAAAAAGAAGGAATATGTATTTATTCAAAAATATTTATTAAATGTCTAATATGTGTGAACACAATGACAAATATAAGACTGTTGGTCTCTTCCTACAAGAAGCTTAAATCAAAAATTGAAAAGATAAAATATCACAGAAGTATTAACTAAATACAATTGTATTTGAGAACTTATAAAACACAAGTTTAACCTAGTAGGGCATCAGAAAAGGCTGTTCTGATGAAGTGAGTTTTAAAATGAAACCTGCAACATGAGTAAGATTAGTGAGGTGATAAATGTCATGCACACACAAAACTGTGAGTGTGTATAGAGAGGAAAATATTTCAGGGAGAGGGACGTGATGTGAATAAAACCCTTTGAAATAGAAAATACCAAAATACACCTTAGAGAAATCCCAAAAAGGGGTAGTAGAGGCAGAGAGAGCAAGGGAGAGCATGCTTAAAACAAGAACAGAACTATTACACAGGGCCTTGAAATCAATTTAAGGACTTTTGAATGGATTGGATTGGGAAGAGTTCCTAGTGAATGCTAGTAATTTTAATGCAAATGAGGGTAAGGAAGGGAAGAATTAGAAAACTCAATGGGTAGGAATAGAGGTAGGAAGTACAAATAGAGATGCTGGAATGGCACACAATAAATCAAAAAGATCAAGTATTCAGGCATTTTACCTAATTAAAAAAATTGATAATTATATCCTTTTAAATGAACCGCCACTATCTTCATTCTTTTAATAAATAATTATTAAGCATATTCTATGTTCAAATACTGTGCGGGGGGCCTTGAGTGTGCTTATGTATCCTAAACATCATATAGATGTTGAAGCCTCAATGTCTTCTTGTATCAGTGTGGATACAGTTAGGAAAATGAAGCTCTTCCTGGAATAAAGGTTTTCAACATAGGAGTTTTGGTTTATACCTAACTTGGGCAATGACATTCTGGGAGACTACACTTAGAAGATTAGAGATGATAGGAAGAAGATTGAAGTTTGAAGAATCACTGAAAATTTCAGCCTGAAACACTAAAGTAGGTGTTTTTCAAAAGTACTGTGATAAACCACTGCCAATTTTAAGTCTTTGAGAAAGATCCCACCATTTTCCTAGTTTACTGTAGAGATAGCTCACAGAGAAGTCTATGAAGCCATTAGATTTGCTTGCAAAGATGTCCAAAGAATAATGTTCTCTCTTCCATCCTACATCCTAAATGTCATATAGTTACTTTTGTACGTAAACTTTATGCAAGAGCCATACAGGAAAGGAGGATCTTAGTAATGCTTGCTGCTCCTGACTTCTATTATGTATTAAAGAGGAGATCTTAGAATGGGGATATATTAGTGTAGGTCCCCCACAAAGCTGACTCCAAGATAGAATTAAATGCACAGTTTTCATTTGGGGGAAATGCCTATTAAAAAAAACATAAAGAATGAACTAGGGAAAGCTGGAAGAGACATCAGGTCATGTTGCTATTCTGATTATTAGCAAAGGAAGAGAGAAGGAAGATTGGATGGAACTGAGGTGTACTGTCATACAGCCTAAAGAAGGTTTGCCAGGGTCTCAGGGAGTCTTCAAGTCAAAGCTGGTCATTAGAAGAATCCCAGAAAGATTCCTGCCTTATATACTGGCCATATCCAGTCACTGGCTGGAAGTAGCTCATAGGAAGCATGGTCTCAGTACAAATGTGGCAATGGAGAGCTCTGCCTCAATGGGCTCCCTGCAGTTGAGGTCTGGAAGCCACGTTCTCATGACCAACATACACGAGATGTAGTGAAAGGCTGGTATCTAATAATCTAGCACAGTCTGCCTCTTTGTCAACTTAGCATACCACCTCTTTAACCTACATTTAACTAAGGAAGAAATACTAGAACCATGTCTGGCCAACCTGACCCGCTTACATGATTACAAACACATTCTCATCTTCTCACAGAAAATGGACACATTAAGTTGTGTAGCAACTTTACTTACTTTGAGTAATATTTATCACTCTTCTAGTAATGTTACAATTCTTCTGTTATCCCTTAATTTAAATACTGAATTATAGAATTAGCCACTATTAACATATCCTATTTTCATTTAATTTTTAAAAAGTTTTTAATTCCAGTTAGTTAACATACAATGTGATATTATTTTCAGGTGTACAATACTGTAATCGAACACTTTGATACATCGCCCTGTATTGACATATCTTAAATTAGATAGAAAGTAAATTGGAAAAAAGAAAAAGAACTAGAATTGTGTGTATCATATATAAAAAATATATATGCATACATATTAAGACAATGAAAATATGCATAAATAATCCAATTCTTATTTTTATAACTGGTCATAAGGCTATAGCTGCAATTTGTAACTCTTTATCTCCACTGCTCATTTCATTTTTCCTTTGCACTCAGGCAGTACTCCAGATGGTAGATCTGTGCTTTTAATAGTTTTGCTTGTATTTTGTTATTGTGGTTTTTCACTTTCACTAGGAAATATGGGAGACTAAGGGGTTTCCCAAAGAATCCCTTGGATTACTGGCATGCTTCTTTGTTCCCCATTGTGTAATAGTAACAGTATTTCCCCTTGATAATCAGAATTGTCACCCAGACAACATATAATCTCCCTCATCACTTTGAGGAGGCTGGCTAAAGTGGCCAGGTGTCAGTCTTAAATCACCAGGTCAGTATTACCTGTGTTGGTCACCTGGAAGTTTCTCTATTTTTGGAAACTAAGACTTCTAATTAAATGGAACCTAAAGTTTTAAGAGTGGGAAGCAAAAAAATAAATCTAGTAGGTCATCAGATGTTCTAGTGACAGGATCCATTGTCATTTCCACCCTTATGTTTTCAGACATGTGCATCCTAGCTATACACTGGCTCAAATCATATATCACACCCAAAGGATATTGTCTAGCCATAAAACGTTGTATACCAGGTGTTACCATACCTAACTGAGCTTTCAAAAGTACATTTCACTCTCCTACCAGGCCACCTCTGTACATGATCTCCTATGTCCATTCTCTTAATAATAGTGATTCAGTATGCCCTTGTCTTCAAACCTATCTCTTGGAGCCTGCAGAATCTTTATTATCTTAAGCATCAGAGTCACATATAAGATGTGATTCCCTTCTCTTAAGAAGTTTCCAGGGAAAACTCAGATCAATTGTCATTTTATAATTAAGAAATTAAAAATGCTTTAGTAGACATATAAAAATGTATATACTGATTATTTATAAAGGGGGAAAAAAACGTGTCCAGTTTGGAAATTAGAAAATTCTTGATGGGGTAAGACATGTGGAGGTGGAGGATTTCTTCTAGGCAGTGGAAGCCAAAGCAAGGGCGAGACATAGTAATTTCAGGAGAGCGGCAAGAGCGGTCTGACTTGGCTGGAGACAAAATAAGCTTAAGAAACAGGTGGGATAAGAAGTCTGAAAGGCGGATGAGTCTGAGATCTTTGCAGAAAATGAAATGTCAGTCTAATGACTTCTTACGGCACTGAGGAGCACTAGGAGGGTTTTCCTTTGTTTTGTTTTGTTTTCTTCCAGAAAAAAAGAAATGTTGCTAAACATTACAGCGGGAGAAAGCTTAAACCTTGCTTCTATTGCTCAGTTGTATGATCTTGGAGAGTTCATTATCTGTCTGAGCTGCAACCTCATTGTCAGTGACGGTGGATGATAACATATCCTTCACAAGGTTAAGAGGATGAAATGCCTGCTATTGTACCTAGTTTTTATTAAATAAATATGCCCGGAGCAGTGCTTGAATTAGGTAGTGGATCAGGATAACAATGAAGACTGATAGCTGCACTTGGGAGGTGTCCTGTATGGGCACACCCTGCACCACCTCCCACGAGGGCATCTGTGAGGCAGTTTGATGGCAGCCCTCTGATCCGCAGGGCATGGCCAGTGAAGTGATGGCATTCTTCCCCAACCACATTGTATTGGACCATGACTTATTCCTTTTATATCCCTCTCATCTCCTCATCCTTTAGGCTGAAAAACTACTTTTATTACAGTTTGTTGCAATCATGAGAAAAGACTATAGGCAAGTATAGAATTTCGTAACTTTAAATATCAGATAAAATGTCCAGTGCTTAAACCACTTTGGAATTTTAGCAGGCTTTTACCACATTCCCCACTCTCTAATCCCTTCAAGCCCCATGCATCACCTGCCTCATGGAAGACACATTACCCAGAATGCATCATGATCCTTATAAGAGCTGGTTCTTGTGATGTACACGCACTGTTATAAGTGCTGCACACTTGTTATATTATTTCACGAGCAAAACAACCCTAAGATATGTGGTATTTTCATCCTGATTTTACAGATGAAAAAACTGAAATACAAGGGGATCAAGTAATTTGCCAAAGTCTTACTTTATAGCTGCTGAGCTGCAGAACTGCAGTTCAAAGCTTGAGTGCAAGTCATACACTTGGCTGGCTCCTTAAGCACGTGCTGCAGTGTGCCAGACATCAGAGGGCCCATCTAGCCCTGTGATCCTCCCCATACCTCCACTGGGGTCCTCCACTCTAGTCTTCTTCTCCCCGTCAAACTGAGATCATCTGACTGGTGTGCCCGTGGCACTTGTTAGGCCACTAGTAAGTTGGAATACTTTTCCTCTATCTGACCTACACCCTGCTTCAAAAGATAGTTCAAAAGAAAGCTCCCAGCTTTGATTTTTTTAAGGTTTATTTTTATTTATTTTGAGAAATAGAGAGAGAGAAAGTAGGGGAGCAGCAGAGACAGAGGTAGACAGAATCCCAAGCATGCTCTGCACTGTCACCACAGAGCCTGATGTGGGGCTCAAACTCACAAACCATGAGACCATGACCTGACCCAAAATCAAGGGTCAGACACCTAACCAATGGAGCCACTCTCTCCGGGGGTGGCTGGGTGGCTCAGTCAGTTGAGCATTTGACTTTGGCTTGGATCGTAATCTCACAGTGTATGGGTTTGAGCCCCACATTGGGCTCTGTGCGACAGCTTGTAGACTGAATCCTGCTTCAGATTCAGTGTCTTCCTCTCTCGGCCCCTCCCAAGTTTATGCTCTCTCTCTCTCTCAAAAATAAACAAACATTAAAAATTATTTTAAAAAGACCTCTCTCAACAGGGTACAAATTTGGAGTCAGGTTGAAATGAAGGAGCCATTAGAAGGCTCTCAAAGATTGCATGTTGCATGGAAAAAAGGAAGGAACTCACAGCAGTAGAGGAATTAAAGGAAAGGTCAGAGATATCTACTAAGGATTTTATCAAATTTTGATATGTGTGAAAACCTTTTGCTTTGACTTCCCATGAAAACTTTCTCTCTCTCTTCCTCTTTCTCTCTCTCTCTCTCTCTCTCTCTCACACACACACACACACACACACACACACACACACACACACAAATATATTGTGGAGTTAGAAATATTTTTGGAGAACATTCAATCTGGGCTCAAACTCTGGGCTAGTATGATCTAAAGTTGAGCAAGGTCGAGAGCTAAGGCTACACATGGGCAACCAGACACATCTGGGTGGTCTCCAACATCATCATGCTAGTGAACACCCATCTTACATTTATTGTGAGCCAGGAACTAGCTAAATAGGGGCGTCTGGGTGGCTTAGTCGGTTAAGCGTCCGACTTTCACTTAGGTCATGATCTCGCGGTTCATGGGTTCGAGCCCCGCGTCGGGCTCTGTGCTGACTACCAGCTCAGAGCCTGGAGCCTGTTTCAGTCTGTGACTCCCTCTCTCTCTGACCCTCCCCTGCTCACGCTGTCTCTCTCTCTCTCCTTGAAATAAATAAAAAACATTAAAAAAAAAAAAGAAGGAACTAGCTAAATATTTTAGACGTATTAACTTATTGAATCTTTTGTAAGCCAGATGTTGCTGGTGACCTCTTATGGATGGAGAAACTGAGGCACAGTGAAGTCAAGTGCTTGCTCTGTGTCACACAGTTAGCCTGTGGCAGAGTTAGAATTTGAACCTAACTGTTTCAGAGAACATTCTCTTTAATACTCTGCTGTAGTCCCATGATTTCTAAGTTCTTATTTCTATGTTACATGTATGTTTTCTTCTATTTCAAAAACATAATACCAGACACCTATTGGAGTTACTGCTGAGATATTATTCATTGAGAATTGCCTTGGTCTCAGCAAGATATGATGCCCTCATAGCCATCTTGTTACCATGGGATTCCAACCTCTTGGATGGAGCTGATTTTACCAGGAATTTAGGAAGAGCCAACATGGTTCTCAGAGCTGAGAACAGAGGGTGGACCATGTGAAACAGCACAACTTCAAGGAAGGTTCATGATCTTCTGCTGTTAAGATTCCCAGGTTCTGGTTCTTATCTTCCTGAGTCTTGGTTATTAATAATATCCATGGATTTTTGTGTAGCACCTGAGAATTTTTCTGATAAATTTCCTTTATGATTAAGCCAGTTTGAGATGACCTCTGTGACTTGTGAGTCAACCTATTACATCAGCCACTGTGCCTCCCATTAGCATTCTTGCACACCTGTCAAACAGTTCTCCAATAATAAATATTATTTTGGTAAGCCAGACACATACTATTATTCTTTCCTCAGTGAAAGGAAAGGCATACTCAAATACACATATGCAAAAGAAGCTTTAGGTATATTTCAATTTTTTCTATCAATTGTTTCATTCTTATTTTATACCTAGAAATTTCCTTTAGGTATTTCAACCAGCATCTATTTTTATGAAATATAAATGTAGTCTTGAATCTGAATCTTAAAACTAATACTAAATCCAGAAGCCACTATTGCTCAAACAAACTGAAATAACATTTATTGCCATGAGAGATCACTCAAGCGGACCCTTGTAAGGCAAGGTGCACCCACTCCATAGTGAAGAGCACCGAAAATGACAATCTGAGAAGAGGCACTTAGCAAGAGTAGCAATAGTACCGAAGCAAGGCTGAGCAGAGAAGATCATAATTTACTCTTATTTTGTATTTGGATAGCAGGAAAACATGTTTATTTCATAAGGTCCAATTATAAAATACATATTTTAATTCTATTTAAAAATTAAATCAATCAGTTTATCAATTAATGCATATGTTTTATTTTTTTACATGTTTTAACAAATTTATTTATTTATTTCCAGAGAGAGAGCATGTGAGCCCAAGCTGGGGAGGGACAGAGAGAGGGAGAGACAGAATCCCAAGCAGGCTCTGTTCCATCAGTGTAGAGCCAGATGCAGGCCTCGAACTCACAAACTGTGAGATCAGACCTGAACCTAGCTCAAGAGTCTGACACTTAACCAACTGCACCACCCAGATATTCCAATACATATGTTTTAAAAACCAGTTAGGGGGGCCCTGAGTGGCTCAGTCAGTTAAACTCCAACTCTTGATCTCAGCTCAGGTCATGATCTCACTTTTTTTGTGAGTTTGAGCCCCACATTGTGCTCTCTGCTGACAGAGAACAGCCTGCCTGTGATTCTCTATCACCTCTCTCTCTGCCCCTCCCCCACTTGCACTGTCTCCCCTCCAAAATAAACAAACATTATAATATACAAACATTAAAAATATAAAAAATTAAAAATAAATGATTAGGTGCTCAGTTTATTGCTAGGCTATTTTAGTATTTGTCACTCTTTTGGTTCTATTATCTTTCCAATTCATCTTCGCTCAAGCCTCTCAGTGAAATGAGCAGAGGTCAGTACTGTGAGTCCCTTTGCTTTAGATTCTAGCATTATTGCTTGAGAGGCTGAAATTCATGGAATTCTCCCTATGTTGTGGTTTATTCTTTGTCTATATGCCACATTGTGGGCCTTATCTAAATTAAAAAAAAATTAATCTAAATGTTTAAATTCAAAATTTTGCTGTCACCTTTACCTTTAGCCCTAAAAGCCTTCTAACTAGCCTGGCCAAGAAAAAACTTGTGAAGCTTTGTTTCCCATTAGTGAAGTCATTCTCAATCAGGGGCCACTTTATCCCCCAGGAAACGTTTATCTGGGTCTGGAAAAATTTTGGTTGTCACATGGTTGGGGGTTGAGGGAATAGTACTGACACCTAGTGGGTAGAGGCCAAGGTTACTACCAAAGATCCTGAAATACAGGGTACAGCTCTCCACTCCCCAATGTCAATAATACCAAGGTGGTGAGACTCTGCTTCAGTGTTATAGTGAAGGCAGCGCCGTGAGAAGGTTAATAGCACAGATTTTAGAGTCGGACAGACCTGGCATTAAATTCTGGCTCTGCCATTTACTAGCTCTGATGCTGTTGGCAAGATATTTTTCCTATTTGTGTCTCCATTTTCCTTTCTGTTAAATAAAGTACCACAGTAATGATCATTGTATAGGTTTGGTCGGAAGATTAAATGAGCCAATTAATATATGTGAAACATTCGAGTCAAGTAGTACTTGGTAATAAGTCAAAGATTTCATACTCTTCACCTGAGATATAGAGTTTTTTCTTTTTTTCTAAGGAAACCTTTCTAGGAAACTAATGCAAATTAGAACAAGCAGGAATCAAAAGCAACAGAGAAGTAGAGACACGTACTGAGTCAAGATTCTGTGTCCTAAGGCCACTGGCCCAATTTGCCTTCTGGAACTGCCATCTTCTCTTGTCTTTCCTAGTTTGTTATAGAGCATAGGTATGGCAAAGTCAAGTGATCACAGGGGCCAGACAGGTAATATATATGGCACAAGTGGCCCAATGTTGGCATTTTAAACATATAGGAATGTCTCCATTTCTACAAAGAAATATACTCGCTCCCATTTTTCTTGAATCATGTGGCTCTCTCAGTCTTTTGTTTTCCTGCTGTTGACAGAGACATGGGTACAGAGAAATATTTCTCTGCCTTGATCCATACAACAGTGCAATAACAATGATAAATGGCGAATAACACTTGGCCTTGATGTTGGGGAGATAGTTTTAGCTGTGTGTGCAACTGGAGAAGGCAGGCCTGGCCTTAAAAAGGCAGCTGCTACTCAAGTTCAGACAATTGTTGAAAGGTGAGAATATATATCCAGTGGATGCCAAATCTTCTCATGTTTTAAAAAGAAGCCAGAATCCTGGATTTTTATGTGACCTCTCGATATTTAAATATTGGTTTGTATTGTTGAAAAATTGGTCCGCAGATAAAACAAAACATGGCTGAAGGCTGCATTCAATCTAAGGGCACTACTGGTTCCAGACTAATAAAATAAGGCTTTCTCCTCCCTACATTTTAATATCATTGCCATTATTCAAAATTCTCAGGAATGTCTAATGCATTTTCTTATTTAACATTTATTATTGAAGGTCTACTGTGTGCCCAATGCTTTTAAGTGCTGTGGATACAGCAATGAACACAAAGTACCTAGCATTATAAAGCTTGCATTCTTGTCAGAAGAGACCATGAAAATAAGTAAATACTTAACATACCAGGCGATGATATGGATTATGAAGAACAGAGCAGAGAAGATAGAATGCCATTTACAGACAGCCTTGAAATAAAACGCATTTGAGCAGAGACATAGAGAAGAGAGGAAAGGAGGCTTATGGATGATTCAAGGACTAGAAATCCAGGCAATTAGTACAGAAAGTACAAAAGTCCTGAGGTAGACAGGTCACTTAACAGAATTGAAGAACGACAAGGAGGCCAGAGCACAGTAAGTGAGGACCAGTGCAGAAGGGTCTATGGGCTACAGGAAAGGTTTAGACTTTGCTCCCAGTAGATGGGAAGACATTGGAAGAGTTTCAGCAAAGAAATCACATGTTTTTATGTATATTTGAATAAGATTACTCCAGCTTCTCTTAAGAATAGATGGCAGAGAGATAATCTATTTGGGTGCTCTGAGAATAGCCGAGGCTGAATCTTGGTGGCAGTAAGTTGTGAACACAGCTGAAACTGACTCTTGAACTTAACACCACTTTTCCCCAATCTTTGGATTAAGCTATAAGTCCCTTATGGGAGAGGCCCTTTCTCCCAATTATAGGCACAATTTATAGATCCCCAGGCATCATGTTCTTTTTCCTCTTTAGAATCTTCCAGATCCATAGTTTTGCACTTGCTCTTCTACCGTCTGCTAGGCTGCTCATGGATTTGAATCTCAGCCAGAAAGGACTCTTCTCTTACCATTGTGCATTGCTTACTCTTTCAATCACTGTACCCCATGGGGATAGTTTTCCTGTTTCTTGTTTAAAGAGGCTTTTATTTCCTTCATTCTATTAAGGACACAGGCTCTGCAGATGGTCTATCAAGGTTTAAATGCTAGCTTTCCCACTTCCAGTCTGTGGGTCCCTAGGCAATTAACTCTACCTGTTACCTCTTGCATCAAATGTGGACAATGTGACCGTCTCAAAGGATTGTTGTCAATGAGTACATGTAAAGTACTTAGAACAGCATCTGACATACAGTATTCCCTTAATAAATGTTAGTTATTATTATTATTACTGTTATGTTTCCTTTATATTATTTAGATACTTTAAAACAGTATTAAACTTTTCAAGTTATATCAAATGCATGTACATACTTCTCAATAAATCAGTGTTTATAACTAAAAGGAATAGTGTCAGTAGCTTACAAAAGTTTAAATATTCACTGAAGGATATGATTACTATTAGCAAAATGTCACTTGAATTGAATGTCTTTTTTTTAAGAGGAGGAAAAGAGAAAGATTTTAATTTAAATGAATCAATGCTATTCTATTTCACAAGACTGCCAGAATATGTGTGTAGTTCAAGAATTTTAAGTGGAAAGAGACAACCTCCCATAAATCTTCTTTCCCTGTATTTATATCTGACCCATGTTAGACAATTTGATCCCTCAGAGGTTATGAACAAAAAGGAGGTGGGGGACGGAGGGGAAAGGAGGTTGGATGCTGCTGTCTTATTCTTTTGTCTTCAGAAAAAATAATGGCCCTATGAGACCAGACTTAGTCTCTTTTTAAGGAGAAAGGTGTGGAAAGAAAGATCCAAGGGCTGAAAGAAAGAAAGCTAGAAAGAAAAGAATAGTTTGGATCATTTAAAAACCTCATAGTGAGTTTTATAATTGGTATTTCGGATTTCCATGCTTTAGGGAATTCCACGGGTGGAAATCTAGCATACAAAACAGATATAAAGCAATCTTTGCTTTTATAGGATTTAAGACAGGGATTTCTTTAAGGCAAACTTTCCTTAGGTGTATTTAAAAGGAACTCAAATTGTAGGAAAATCGGTTTGCAAACAGCTTTTCAAGAACCATCCTTTAGTTACTTATTAATCTATTTACATGTTTGTCATGTTATGAATGATAGCTAGACTCTCTGGAAACCCTGCTAAATCTGGAGTCCTTATCTTCAAATGTTTGCCCAAGCAATGATGAGGGGAATGAGAGAAACAGGTGATACCAGCCTTTATAAGATTTTGAAAAAGAGTAAGAGACTCACCAAGGGCATGTTGGTCCTCTGATGGAAGGCTCATTCCCATTTGATTTACATGTCAACCAGGCTAGACAATCATTTCAGGGTCTTTTACTTGTGGCAGGGCCTGACATATCCTGCCCGTTCTCTACATTTCACCTTTCTCTGATCCCTTTTACCTGGACTTCTACATTTCCTCCTTTAATGCCATCTATGTTTACGTTACTCATGTTTAAATGAAGTGTTTATCTATGTGTGAATGAAAATATGCATTTAAATAAAAACACAATTAAATGAAAATGCATACCATACATATCTAAATTAAAATAACTGAGGCTAGGATGTTCTAGGATGGACATCTTTCAGATTCAATGCTCTTTAGGTGGTGGTTCAATTTTTCTGTCATTTCGTTTATAAATCTGTTGCATCCAATTGCAAAATGTAGTAATTTGGTTTAACCATTGGCCTGGTGTGCTACATTTTTCTCTGAGTTGAATATCTTCCATCTCTGCATGGCTTCTTGTTAAATATTTATTATCGAACAACGTTGGAAATCAGGTGAGATTTTGCATCCAACTAAGACACAAATGTCCCATGCTGAGTCCCTCACTAATTAAACTTCCAGGTCCTGTCCTTGTAACAAATGCTTCAGTAGAGAACATGAAAAAATAAGAGTCTCCTGATTAGGGCAGTCTGTATTTCCAATGCCATTATGTATTTTTTGTTTTTTGTTTTAATTGGCAAGAAACAAACAGCATTCTGAAACTTTCTCTTTCCTTTTTCAACTCTTAAGTGATGTATCAGTTACCTTTGCTTCAATACAGGGTATAAAGAAGGTGATAGAGTTATTAGAACAAATGTATTTACTTGATTAATTCTTTAATTTTTGGTTTGCTGAGATGGCTAGTAGGTGACAATAGTATACATGATATATGAAAGTGTGATCAAATAGTCTTTCATGTTAATTGTTCTGAAAAAGAAAGCATTTCCTCTAGCACTGACTTTGGTTTCCATGTGTTCACCAGTATGAGCCCAGGTTCTTACCAAGAAGGCATGAGTTACAGCAGCTTTTGAAAGGTAAGGTTAGGTTCATACTAGATTTGGCATTACTTGTTGGTCTGTTTTCTTCTCTGGCATTCTGGGAGCAGACCAACAGTTGCCAAAGCTACATTTTTTTTGTCTCGCTTTCCTTTGTTTGTTTGTTCTTATTTGAGAGAGAGAGAGAGAGAGAGTGCACAAGTGAGTGAGAGAGGCAGAGGGAGGAAGAATCTCAAGCAGGCTCCATGCTCACCACAAAGCCCAATATGGGGCTCAGTCCCATGACCTAGGATCATGACCTGAGCTAAAATCAAGAGTGCAATCCTCAATCCAACTGAGCCACTCAGGCTACCCTATGTCTCTCCTTACTAAAAAGAGTAGACTGAGGCATGCATGGCAAAGTCATTTGAAAACCATGACCCTTATATCCAAAACATTCACTTCCTCTATATTTTTCATGATCTCATCTTGTGCTTGAGAAAAAATGATTAACTTTGTTAAATTATACTAATGAAAGTTCTTTAAGGCAATTCAGAATGTCAAATTCTCTATCAAGACTGTTTCTCTCAATATCCCTTCCCACGATGGAGATTTAGTATGGAGAGATGGGCCTCTGTGACTCTATCCCACTCATAGTCCTCTCTGACATTTCTGAAAACATCCTTCATCTTGTTGGATGTCTGCATCCCTGGGTATCATTTGTTGATGTCTTCTGAGATGTGATGGTCCCACTGTTTAATTCTGGTTCAAATATCCATGACACATTTTCTGGTCTCAATCTCACATAGTGACTTTTAATCTTAATCCTAAACCTTTATAAAAAGGTCCAATAGCAGAATGGGTTTCATTAAAAAAAAACTGAAGAAGATTTTTAAAGATTATTTTTGTTTACAAATCTTACTTGTATGTAAATTCTGACCTGTTTCTAGGGTAACCCCTTTCTATATATTTTTTTCTACTTTAAATGTAGGGGTCATTAATATTTTGATATCAGATACAGGATAGATGCCAGTTATAACTTTTCTGCCAGTAGAAATGATATTTGGGTGAATAACAAATTAACACAAAGTGATAAGCAAGAACTATCCAGTACTTTTCCCCCCCTACAAATGAGAAACATAGGTCAAGGGAAGAAAAATGGTATTTGAATGGTATTGACATTGCAGCCAACTGATTGCTGCAGAAATTCAATTCTCTTTAAGTTTATTCTATTCATTTTGAGAGGGGAAGAGAAAGAGTATGCCTGAGCCAGGGAGGGGCAGAGAGAGAGGGGGAGAGAGAATACCAAAAGGACTCCCTGTTGTTAGGACACAGCCCATCACTGGGCTTGATCTCATGAACCATGAGATTATGACCTGAGCCAAAATCAAGAGTTGGACACTTAACTGTCTGAGCCACCCAGGTGACCCCAGAAAGTCACTTCTTGATGAAGGAAGCATGAACAAGCATTTCTCTCCAAAAGCTTTAGGCTACTTTTCTATAACTATTATTCATAGCAGATATTCAATATAAACATTTATTATAATTAGGACTCTCAGTGCCTACTATAGTGCCTGGCATATGACAGAAATGTAATAAAAACTGTTAAATAAAATGCAAATGAGTGAATGGATAGTTATATCATGCTGCTGCTACCTTGGGGTGAGACTGTTAGAAGGAAGCTGTGAGTTCAGCTTTTTAAAAAGTCAGGGAAAAAAAAAGAAGAAAAGGAAAAGAGAGTGGAAGTCAAAGCAGAGAAGAAACATGAGTCTACAATGCAGGAGCCAGAGGAGAAACTTCTCAGATTTTTCTAAGACATTCCTGGCTTACCTGTTATTTTAGGATGCTGTGACTCTGTAAAATTGTCTTAGGAGTCTTTCTCTATTCCTACAATGTCTTGCTAGCCTTATTTTCTTGCACTTGCTCATCTTTCCCTTCTATGCCTAATTGTTTTTATCTTTCAACCTCTCAAGAGCATGAAAATCAAGTCATATTAAGGAAATTTAGAATGCAGGATGAGAGTGCTGGAAAAAAATCATCAACCTTGCCACTTCTCTTTTTTTTAATGTTTATTTATCTTTGAGATTGGAGGGCAGAAAGAGATGGGGACAGAGGATCTGAAGCAGGCTCTGTGCTGACAGTAAAAAGCCTGATGTGGGGCTCAAACTCATGAGCTATGAGATCATGACCTGAAAAAAATCAGACATTTAACTGACTGAGCCACCCAGGCACCCCCAAACCTACCCACTTCTTCCGGAGGCTTCCCAACATCAAACATCAAAGTTTGTCAAAAAACTATGATGCTTCTTTCAAATCCAAAAAGGTTTCCAAATCAAGGTTAATCCTTGGTTATAAAGAGTTCCCCTTCAAAGGTCAGCAGAAAGCCACACACACACACACACAAACAAACACAAACTTTATTTTTTCTTAATAGCAAAGCCCCCAAAGAAGTGGGAATTCTCTAACGATGCCACAGGAAACAATAATTCTCCTTATGCTGGCCTTGGTATTTACAGATCACCATAACCCTTGTGGCTGGGGCAGCCTCTCATAGGCAGAAAGGTGACTTGGAGGCTCACAGAACTCTGCAACCCTTCCTCACTAGTTCACTGCTCTGAAAGCACCTGTACTAAATATTTTTATGCCGAGGCCATGAAAATCCAGGGAGTGCAGCCATCCTCAAAATTTCTCATTTCTTACCTGCCGTGGCAAGGTCACTAGGTGGCTGCACAAATGGCTGCGGGATAGATAGCATATGGCAGGACAAGCAGAAAACAGGAAAGAGATTTTATTGAAATGGCACTGAGGTCCTTACAGAGACTTCCTTCCTCCTAAGGCGATTCACAGAGGTCCTGCAGCACAGGTGGAGCAAACAGGCTTCACTGCAAAAAATTCTGAAAGTCTTCCTCTTATCCACTCTGAGTTCTACCCACTGTTTTATGAGCATGTTAACATGGTTTTACTGCTCAGCTTCAGAAGAACTAATCTCATATTTAGGGCTCCTGTCTCATAGTCTAATGCTACCTGGCTCCACACTTGTTAGCTCTGTTAGCCTCTGGTCTCTGAGAAGTGGTTTCTTCTTGAAGGTGCAAATTATCTCTGCCCACCGCATGAAGCTGATCTAAAGGTCACAAGAAAATAATGAATGGGAAAGTGCTTTCCCAACTGACACAAGAGGCAAATGTATGTGATGAGTATTGACTTGATACATCACACTTCCCCCCACCCCCCAGAATTAACCAGAGGGTAAACTGGGTGCTGCTTCTTTCAACCTGGATTTCAATCCCACTGTTAGTTTATGTAATTGACCCCCAGGACTTACTATGAAGGGTAGGGGGATTGCCACTCCAAAGGACAGATTCCACTGCAGAAAGAACAATAGCCCAAGTACCCTCAAGAAATGTGTTAGAGTAAATTCTTGCTCTTAGTCAACTGCTGGAGGATATTTCCCATACTTTTAAGATCACCTGTTTCCTTAATATTCAAGCTTTCTATTTCCGTTTTTCTTTAAAAGTATTTTTCTTCTGGTGCTTACTTTTTCAGTTTCATAGTTTTCAATTTTACATTTTAAGTTTTTGGTTCTATTTTTTTTTTAATGTTTATTTATTTTGAGAGACATAGTGCAAGAGGGGGAAGGGAGGGGAGAGAGGGAAAGGGAGAGGGAGAGAGAGGGAGAGAGAGGGAGAGAGAGGGAGAGAGAGGGAGAGAGAGGGAGAGAGAGAGAGAGAGAGATGTCCTGATATCTCTGATGTCAACAATGAGCCCAACTTGGTGCTCAGTCCCAGGAAACCTGAGATCATGACCTGAGATGAAATCAAGAACTGGATAATCAATTGATTAAGCCACTCAGGTGCCTTTCCTCCACTCCTTTTCTATTTTTAATCCTTAGTCCAATTTTCTTTTACATATATAAAACTTTTTATCTCATGGACTTTAGCCCTTTACCTTAATTTTTATTATCTCTACTTTCATTTAAACTTTTATCTTATTGGCTTCTTGTTCTTTATCTTTTTATTTTAAATCACAACTATTTTACCTTATTTTTTTAAAATAGTTTATTGTCAAGTTGGTTTCCATATAAAACTCAGTACTCATCCCCAGAAGTGCCCTCCTCCATACCCATCACCCGCCCCCCTCCCCCACATCCATCAGTCTTCAGTTTGTTCTCAGCGTTCAAGAGTCTCTCATGGTTTGCCTCCCTCCCTCTCCGCAACTATTTTTCCCCTTCTTCTCCCCCATGGTCCAGCGTTAAGTTCCTCCTAATCCTCCTATACGTGCAAACATATGGTATCTGTCCTTCTCTGCCTCACTTATTTCACTGAGCAAATACTACATGGCAATGAGAAAGAATGAAATCTGGCCATGTTTACCTTATTATTTTTACCTTTTAAAATTTCAGTCTTATCAGAATTTTAATTTATTTTATTTTTACTTTTACTCATTTTTTAAAAATTTCTCTTATATTTTAATTTTTATTTGCATTTAGTTTTCTACCATACAGTCATTATTTTTTAAAAAGTAAAAAGTAAATTTTTTCTCTAATATTTATCATTATTTAATTTTTTTAAAATGATGACTGGCTGTAGCATGTGGTACAAATGAGAATCTGGACCCCAATGTTCAGAGGCTCTTCCTATGAATTGTTTCTTAAGGTACCCTTGGGAAGGGCTTCTATTGTTAGAGGCTGAATTGCTCAAATAGCTCATACCAGAAAAAACAAGAGATCTGGAAATGGAGTCTTCTTTCTTTACACTGGTATAACTGGTTTATTGGAGTAGTGCTATTTCTTACCATTATCCTATCACTGCTTATGTGGACTTCTGTGTACTTATAATCCCTAAAAATTTTATTTTGTTGACTTACTCATAAGACCTAAACCCAGCCCATAACTCTATAATATTTCCCATTTCTAGTATCAATCACCACTTTGTGTCAGATGAACAGAGGTAGTCAGAGATGGAGCAGTGTATTCTGCTGGAAAAAAATTGATTTCTTGGAACTAAGATTAATGGCAGGGCCAAGAGCTCTATTTCTTTAAATTTAAGAGACTGTGGAGCATACACTGTCTCTTCTGCATGATGATTGGTTGAGATCTGAAAGGTAAAGATCTACAGGTGTTGCTTTATCAGTGTATCTAATATTATTTGTGTTTAAGAGATGAGATGTTAGAACAGTTATCATTCTGATCTGCTAATTTTATAATTTATTATTTTGTTGGCTATCAAGGCAAAAAAACATGACATCTTTGTCAACATTAAGAATCCTACCATTGAATGTACCATTTCATATAACCTGAAATTGTTCATCCATTCCTTATCTGATTTCCTACAAGTAAGAATGTGACTTTCTATAACACATCCTTCTTTTAATGATCTTAGTGTTTTTCAAACATATGATTTTTGAGAATCTTTTACTATTTCATCAATATAATATATCATAAAGTTAATAATTTTTGCTTTAGAAGCCACTGGGGATTGGTGGGGAGAAGAGGTAAATTTCCTAATGGCCATAATTTGAGAGTCATAAACATGATTTAAGTATCTTGAAACTAATAGGATATTATATGCCAATTATATTTCAATTAAAAAATAGTTGTATCGGGAGATACAATATATACATACATATGTATGTGTATGTATATATTATCTGTATTCAAAATCAGTCATGATTTTATTAAGGAAACACAAATTAAACCACAATGAGATATCATTACATGCTTATCAAAATGGCTAACATAAAAATGAGTGACAACACCAAATGTTAACAAGAATGAGGAGAAACTGGATCACTTATACATTGCTGATGAGAATGTAAAATTTGGATATTAAAAAAAACACACAGAATTATTACAGCACTCAGCAATTGCTCTCATTGTAGAGAAATGAAAATTTATGGTTACACCAAATCCTATACAAAATGTCTATAGCAGCTTTATTCATAACAGTTGCAAGTTAGAAAGAGCCCAGATGTCCTTTGGTGAATAAATGGTTAAACAAATTGTGGTATATCCATACAATGGAATACTGCTCAGCAACAGAAAAGAATGTACTGTTAAGGGTAGTATGAGGGACCCATATAGTGATGGAATGCTCTTTCTTTTGACTGTATCAATGCCAATATCCTCATTGTGATATGATACTTTAATTTTATAAGATATTTTAATTGAGGGAAACTGGGTAAAGGATACATGGGACCTATTATTTCTAACAAATGTATATAAATCTATGATTATTAAAATAAAAATTTTAGTTAAAATTAAAAATTAATTAAGCAATAAATAAAAGCTAAACGTCAGGGAGGGGGCAAGATGGCGGAGAAGTAAGGAGCTCTGTATTTGCACTCGCACCCATACATCACACAGAAAAGATCTGAAGCCACTGGAAACCTTACAAAACCTGAGAGATTGGGAGAAAAATGACGCAGAATCCGCTGAGAGAGCCTTCTAACGTGAGTGCGAACCGGGGAAGATAAAATCAGGCCAGGATCGGAGACTCCAGGGTGGGAGGCAATCCCCCTCTACCTGCTATGGGGACTGAGAGGGGAGAAGGAGAGAGTTCGAAACAGAAAAACCTTGGCTCGGTGCATAGAAAGACCATACTTGCCAAATACCTGCACACCAGGTCCCCTCGAGCCAACTGGTCCCGGGGGGGGGGGGGGGGG
>NW_024082595.1:0-106549 GCF_003009895.1 Hyaena hyaena | reverse complement strand
CTCCTCATCAGGGAAATACAAATCAAAACCACACTGAGATACCACCTCACGCCAGTCAGAGTGGCTAAAATGAGCAAATCAGAGAACTCTAGATGCTGGCGAGGATGTGGAGAAACGGACACCCTCCTCCACTGTTGGTGGGAATGTAAACTGGTGCAGCCCCTCTGGAAAACAGTGTGGAGGTTCCTCAGGAAACTAACAATAGAACTCCCCTATGACCCAGCAATAGCACTCCTAGGAATTTACCCAAGGGATACAGAAATGCTGAGGCATAGGAGCACATGTACCCCAATGTTCATAGCAGCACTCTCCACAATAGCTAAAACATGGAAAGAGCCTAAGTGTCCATCAGCAGATGAATGGATCAAGAAGATGTGGTTTATCTATACGATGGAATACTACATGGCAATGAGAAACAATGAAATCTGGCCATGTGTAGCAACATGGATGGACCTTGAGGGTGCTATGCTGAGCGAAGTAAGTCAGGCAGAGAAGGACAAATATCATTATGTTTGCACGTATAGGAGGATTAGGAGGAACTTAACTGAGGAACAAGGAGGAGAAGAAGGGGGCGAATGGTGGGGGAAAGGGAGAGAGGCAAACCATGAGAGACTCTTGGATGCTGACAAAAACTGAGGACTGATGGATGTGGGGAAGGGGGGTTGGGCATGGAGGAGGACACTTGTGGGGATGAGCACTGAGTGTTATGTGGAAACTAATTTGACAATAAACTATTTTAAACAAAATAAAATAAAAAATAAAAGCTAATCGTATTAGGTGTATATAAGTTAAATATGGAAAAATGTTTTAAATCTTTCTATTGTAGAGATTGATGCCATAGATTTTATCATTGACATTCATGTATATGTTGTTCATTGAGTGTGTTTATGTATTCTGCTTTGGGAGTGCTGTGAGATGAGGGAACAGCAGTCAACTAACAGACATGCCTTTGCCTGTCACGCTTTCAAGTGGAGGAAGATAACTCATCAACAAAAATGAGTATATAGAAAGTGCTAAGTGTCTTTCAGGAAACACACACACGCACATGCACACATGCACACAGCAGAGTAAGTAGGATTGGAAGTGCTAGCCACCTGGTGATGAGTGGGTAGAGGCTGGCATTTTATGTTTGGTGGCTAGGGAAGGCCATACTGGCAAGCTGATTTTGGAAGAGTGACCTGATGAAACTGAAGCCAGCCATGTGGTTATCTGAAGGAAGTTTTCCAGGCAGAAGGAAGAGCCAGTACAGGTAGGAGTATGCCTGGAATTACTGAAGAAAAACAGGGTAGAGTGGATGCAGTTCAATAAGCAGAGGGCAAAGTCTTAGTCTGAGGGGTCTGAGAGCTAGCAAGGGAAGTAGAGGACTCTAAGGACGTAGATTTGTTCTCTGAATGTACGGCCACTCAAATATTTTAAGCAGATGAGAACTGACATAAGTTTTAAGAAGAGCACCCTCCCTGCTTAATTGAGAATTGACTTTTGGTGGAGAAGGGATATAAGTAAGAAAGCCTGCAAGAACCTATGTCAAAATCAAAGCAAAGGTGTTCTTGCCTAACAAAGATGTGAGATGTGGGAGTGATGACTTGTGGAGTTTGGATGATACTTTGATGTACAGCAAAGAGAATTTGCTGGAAGACTAGGCATGGCAGATGAGAAAAAGAGAGTTTTCAAGGATGTCACTAAAGTTTTTACTCTAAGCTACTGTAATGATGGAGTTACCGTATACTAAGGTGGTAAAGACTATGGAGGAGAGCACGTTTGTTGGAAGATAATAAGAATTTGGTTTCAGACGTGTGAGTTTGAGATCCACATGGGTCTTCAATATTAGGAGTTCAGTTACAGTGTTACACTTATGAATCTTATCTTTAGTTGAGATGTCTGAACTGGATAAATAAGGTTGGGACCCAATAACATATATATGGTTTTTAAGCCATAAGACCAAATGAGATCACCTAATACAAAGTTTAGGTGGAGAAGAGAAGCAGTTAAAAGTCCAAGCCCTAGGGTAGCCAGAGCATATGGATTTGGGTGATAAGAAGAAACTAGCAAAGGAGTCATAAAAGAGCGTCCAGTGGAGGCTGGAGAAAAATCAAGAGAGTGAGTGTACTGACAGCCAAGTAAAGTAATTGTTTCAAAGAGAAGAGTTGACCACTATGTCAAAAGCTGCTAATAATTCAAATAAGCTCATTGTTGAGAATTAATCTCTATATTTCCCAATGTAGAGGCTTATAATAGCCTTGGCAAAACTGTTTTGGTTGAAAGGTCATAGTAAATGTTTGATGAAAGTTGGTTCAAAAGAAATTTGGAGGAAAATTGGGGAAAATGTAAAAATTTGCTATAAAAAGAAAGAAATTTTGGTGACTAGAAAAAAGTAAAGGGTCATGAAGAAATATTTTCTAGAAATGTCATAAATTTCATTATGTTTTTATTACAAGGGAGGTGATTTAGGAGTGAAAGAAAACTGGATTATACAAAGGAGAGGTGACACTCATCGGGAGTAGTAAGTGGTTGTGAGAGAATGGAACCTAATGGAAAAGTTGGCCGTAAAGAACACATTTATAGGGTGGTAGGAAACTATGACCATAATCATGCCCCACAGCAAACAACTACAGCACTTCATTGACTCATACCAAAGAGCATTATGTAGCTCAGCAGGTGTGTTGGGGTTCAGCACATCTAAGCTAGGTTGGAGAAGCTGGACAACTTTTTCTAAGCAGCTGCAGGTGAATCAGCTTATCTCCAAGGATTGGGCTCAGGTCTTATCCACATGTCCCCCATTATGGGGCTCAGACTCATGGCAACACATGAAGACCAGTGGGAAATTTTAGGGCCACTTTAAACTTGGAACTGGTATAGTCAATTTTGCTCCATTCTGTTTACCAACACAAGTCACAGTGTCATACCCAAAGTCAAAAAGTGAGGAAATATACTCCATCTCTTAATGAGAGGAACTGTCGAATTAGATGGCATAAAGTATGTCTAGAGGGAGGAATGAAGAATCCATTAATGCCATCTTACACAGGTAGTAACGAGAGTGAAGATAGTGTACATAGGCATAGATTAAGCTGAGTAGAGGTAGATGTTATTTTCTCAGTGCTCCTAAGTCCTCAGAAAAATAAGAATCAAAGTCATGAACTAAGATTGAGGATATTTTAAGTGCTTGTAGAAAGAGAGAAGATATAAATGTTCCCAGGGAAAGAGATAATACATGGATGAGAAATATAGTGTTATTGCTATAGAGTTCACAAATATAAAATGAGACCAATTTACTTGAATGTGTGTTTCCTTCTAGTTCCATTCATTTGTGTAAATGCTACAGTTGATTAGTTTAATGGTTGCATTAGCCAAGTTTGAGATTTTGCCAAGAAGTAGAAACAAGTGAGGAAGACTAGGGAGTTAAGGATATATGCATTGTAACAATATGGTATTGAGGCTGGGGAAGGGAGGAGCCAGTAACACTGAAGGTGTGAGTTACTGTGAAAATTTAATAGGCTCTCTGCACTGCAGGTCTCAGTAAGGTCCAAGAATTTTAAGTGTCGGGGTGCTTAGATGAAGTGAGCTCAAAAGATAGAAAGAAATCAGAAAGTGAGATGCTTGAAATTGGGGATATAGAACGAATGCAGTTATTGGAAGAGTCTGTAGTATAACTACCATAGAAATTGACTGACTGGCTGGAGAGCAAGGACATTGGAAGAGAGTTCAAGGATCTGAGATGTCAAGGTCTGGAAATATCAGAATTGGGACTACTGAAATCACCAAAAACAATCATATGACTAGTGTTAGAGTAAGAATGAGCCACGAGCCAAAACAATCCCGGCATGGGAGTAAGTCAACTGGGAATATATAATGATTATACAATGAGAGGTGGAGACCAGTGGGGTGTTAGCATGAGGTTCAGATCTAAAGGCTTTTACAGAATATGGAGGGACTATCATCTGAGAAAAGCATGGGGAGCAAGGTCGACACCCTACACATCCAAGTCCAGCATTACAAACTGTGTGAGAGACAAAGCAGCCACCAGTGGAGAGAATTGCAGGAGAGGAGCTGTGCTCTCCTTCCTGAGCCAAATAGAACAAAATAAAACAGGCATTTTGAGAGAAAATCCTGAAAATAAAAGAGGTGTAGCTGATGGGTGACCTTTAGTTTCAGAGGGGGAAATGTCCCGGGAGCTAAGAGAGGCCAGGAGATAAATTTAGTTTAGGGGATATTGGGCACTCAGAGTTGGGGGTGCTGAGTTTCTTATAGTGAGGGTAATGAACAGGGTTTAGGCACTGGAGGGATCTCTCTTGACGGTCTGTCTCTTTGATGGTGGTGGTGAAGCTGGAAGTTCTCCAGGAGATGGGATGCAGTCTGATTCAGGAACACACACACAAAGGTTTGGGACACTGACTTCTTTCTTGCCTATGGCAGCATATGGTCAAGGGAGGGATAGTGATAATGGGAGCTGATTCCTTTCTGTCATTCCTCACCCTGAATAGGAATTTTATAGATTGGAGAACACTGTGAAATTGCAACCTTGGTACAGCTGCCTGTGAACCCATCTGCCATCATTAGTTAGACTTGAGAGGCTTAGGGAAGGAGAAGAGTTAGATGTGCTGGGGGATTTCAAAATTTCCTGGTGATCTGTGGTTATCTGAGGACTTTTACCTCTGCCTTGGAAATGGATCTTAATACACTGCTCAGCAAAGAAAGAATATCAAGAGCTCATAAATATAGACAAAACATTTTAACCTCTCTATGCTCAAATACATGTAAATTAAAAATACAAGGAAATAAACATTTTCAGCTGTCCAAATGGAAATGTTAAAGATAATTATAACATTTAAAACTGGTGGAGTTGGGTCAGAAGAGCAATACCATAACTACTAGTATACATTGTTATAACTTTTCTGGAAAATAATTTAGCAACATACTTGAAAGTCTTAAAAAAAACTCTGTCTTTTCATCTAGTAATATTACCTTTAGGATTCTCACTGAAGAAATTTATCAGAAGGTTTGAATAGTTTATTTGTAGAAATGTTTACTCTTACATATTTATAAGATTAAAATTAGAATGAACTTATATATTAAAAAGAGAAAAATATTTTTTATAAAAAATCATGCATTCAAAGAATTTTAATTTTTATTTATTTTTTATTTTTTAACAAATAGTTTATTGTCAAATTGGTTTCCATATAACACCCAGTGCTCATCCCCACAAGTGCCCTCCTCCATGCCCATCTCCCCCCACCCCCCCACATCAATCAGTCCTCAGTTTGTTACTCAGCATTAAGAGTCTCTCATGGTTTGCCTCTCTCCCTTTCCCCCACCATTTGCCCCCTTCTTCTCCCCCATGGTCCTCCGTTAAGTTCCTCCTAATCCTCCTATACTTGCAAACATATGATATTTGCCCTTCTCTGCCTGACTTATTTCACTCAGCATAACACCCTCAAGGTCCATCCATGTTGCTACACATGGCCAGATTTCATTGTTTCTCATTGCCATGTAGTATTCCATCGTATAGATAAACCACATCTTCTTGATCCATTCATCTGCTGATGGACACTTAGGCTCTTTCCATGTTTTAGCTATTGTGGAGAGTGCTGCTATGAACATTGGGGTACATGTGCTCCTATGCCTCAGCATTTCTGTATCCCTTGGGTAAATTCCTAGCAGTGCTATTGCTGGGTCATAGGGGAGTTCTATTGTTAGTTTCCTGAGGAACCTCCACACTGTTTTCCAGAGGGGCTGCACCAGTTTACATTCCCACCAACAGTGGAGGAGGGTGTCCGTTTCTCCACATCCTCGCCAGCATCTAGAGTTCTCTGATTTGCTCATTTTAGCCACTCTGACTGGCGTGAGGTGGTATCTCAGTGTGGTTTTGATTTGTATTTCCCTGATGAGGAGGGATGCTGAGCATCGTTTCATGGGTCTGTTGGCCATCTGGATGTCCTCTTTGGAGAAGTGTCTGTTCATATCTTCTGCCCATTTCTTCACTGGGTTGTTTGTTTTTTGGGTGTGGAGTTGGGTGAGTTCCTTATAGATTCTGGATATTAACCCTTTATCTGATATGTCATTTGCAACTATCTTTTCCTATTCCGTCTGTTGCCTATTAGTTTTGTGGGTTGTTTCCTTTGCTGTGCAGAAGCTTTTGATCCACCTTGTGTACTCTGGCTTGTTTCTTGAGGTAGCTGTTAGAAGGCTTGCTCAGTGGATTCTGTGTCCTTTTTCTCCCAATCTCTCAGGTTTTGTAAGGTTTCCAATGGCTTCAGATCTTTTCCGTGTGATGTATGGGCGCGAGTGTAAGTACGGAGCTCCTTACTTCTCCGCCATCCTGCCCCACAGAAGTTTTTTTTTTTTAATTTTTTAAAAATGCTTTTTATTTATTTAGCAATCCAGTGGAGAATTCTTGTCCCAAGGGTATGTAAATCTGGAGTACAGGAAACTTCTGGATCAGTCCAAGGATTTGCTTATTCTCCTTTGGTAACTGAATTTTGTTCGTCTGACTACTGCCTTCAAGGACAAACAAAAAGCTTTTAACTTCTTTATCAAATTCTTTCCAAATCACAGATGGACTGCCAAGGATCTTCCATTTTGCTCCAGAATTTTTGCCCTGAGCCCTAAAGATTTCAACAGATGCACCTCCCTTGGCTGCCTTCTTCGTTTTTCTTTTGGAGTAAAGACCACACTCATCAGTACTTCCTCCACACCCAGAAAAACACCGAGTTATCGCTTTCAAAGAATTTTTAATGAAATGAAAATGTTAATATTATATATATATTCACATATATATCTATAATAGTATATATGTGAGATAACAAAAACAAGACAGCATATACACATCAAACTTGTTTCTCAAAATTGGTGCATCTGGGGAATTTATTAATATCACAGATGTTTTAGTCCTCAGAGCTATTGAATCAGAATCTTAAGAAGTTACATATGAAGTAGGACTATAGAAAGTTAAAATTAAAAAATCCCTGTCTTTTTCAAAGGAACATATTACTTTTTTAATTAGGAAAGATGTAATAAATATCACTAAAATATAAAATTTCCTTCTGGTCCTTGAGAACAAGGCTTCCCTTCCAACTCGTTATGAAAAGAGTGCTGGTACCCTAATATCAATACTATCCTCAGAGCATATCAGTGAAAAGGATACCCTTGCTCTAGACAGCCAAGTTTACCAAGGATTGGTGGGTAACAATATAATACAAACTATATGAATACTATGATATATTAAGAATTCCTCTAGGATTTTTATCTTACATTACTTACATACTTACATTGAAATTTCAAAACTACTTTGGATGGCCAAAAGATATGAGACAAGAGTGATGGAAGAGTGCAGATTGTAATGAACAGGATAGAGCTGGCTTTCCCAGTCTTCACAAAGCAGGACAACTGCCCTGAACTTTATTAAGCTAAAGCCACTTTCTGATTAGGTGCTGACAGTACATGTTTATTTACATGACTGGAAAAAAACTCAACAAACTTAAAAAAAAGCTGCGGTTGATTTTCTGCTCTTACACTTGTTTTGATTCCACTCTTCATGGCTGATGGACACACAATCTTGCCAATATATTTACCTTTATCAACTCCATGAACATGATCTGGTTCACCAGAACTCATTTAGGATTTATAAGTATTTTCTTCTAAGAGAACAAACCTTACTTCTCCTAATTAGCTGCCATTAGTTCATTAAACATTCCATATAAAATATTTGCCAGTTCTCTTATTGATCACTGCGTTGCTCATTCTAGGGCCAATATTTTACACCAAGAGAAAACAAGCTTGATGTATAGTTATATTGTTCTTGACCCCAATTAATAGCACTATTTATCATTGTGTGCAGAAATCAGCTGGAAGAATACAAGATTATGGCTAGTACCGACGTTTCCATTTTCTTTGTCTCTGTGACATGAATTGTTTGCCAGGTAAACTACTGGAGTTAAATATAAGCTCTGTTTCCTGAGTTTTTATTGTTCATATAAATCCTTTCCCACAGTGGTAGAGGAGCTCTATCAGATAACAACTCAAATTTTTAGCAATTCTAAATGGAGATGTGTTCTGCACCTCCATCTTTAACTTGTCCTTGATACCTTAAAAGCAGTCTTGAATAAATGGATCTATGCCTCTTACCACAAAGAACAAAAAGATGATACCTTCTCTCATATGCAGCTTACACAGATTTTTGTCAGGAAGAAAGGTTGGTCTTAATAGACAACTGACATTTTGTCAACTACCAACATGAATATTACAAAATCATTTTAAGGATTGGTATACGATCCCTAACATTTAAATGACTTGGAATCAGTAATTATATTTAATGAGTAAATTCATTTAGTTAGGTAGGCTTATATTTTCAACGAATTTACCCTGGAGAATACACCAGGGAGTTATATGGCCTAAGGTAAAGTAACCATGTGGGTAGCGGGGAGGCAGCTTATAATGTTGGGGAAGACATTTTTAAAAAACAATAAAAAATCAGGTGTAAGTGTGAATGTTTATTTAGACAAGAATAAGTCACAACAAATTACAACTCAAAACAAAAATCCGACAATTAGCACAGATTTTATAAGTTTTCAGGGTCTTTCTAGAGCCTTAGAACAGTCCAGTAAATCAGGAACACTGAGACTTGAATGTCATTAGCTTCATGGTAAATCCACATTTGAGTCCTTGGGAGCTTTACTGAAAAAAATTGATGAGGATGAGTAGAGCTTGCGTTTGTCAACTTTCAATATTTTCAGACCTATATGATTGTAATTGTAAGATTTGGAGGCAAGTATGCATTTCAGTGCTTGACGGTGGCCACTGAAAACTACTTTTTAGAAAGATTTTGGTCTTTTTGCCAGGTATATTTAGGAGGCCTATGTACAGAGAGGATAAGTGAGTGGGTTTAGGAGCACAGATGCATTTTTTTTCAGAATCTCAACTTTTATAAGAGCATGTCAGCAAAGCGTACCTGAGCAAACAAAGATAAGGCTCCACCCTTTACTGCTGGGGAGCAGATACCTGTTAGGAAGTTCTCTGACCTTCATGTTTATCCAAAGCACGGTTGGTGGAAGCAATGTTTATTGTTCACTCTCTGGAGGAGATACATTCAATCTTTTCCTCTAAAAACAATCATCATCTTTTTAGCGCAAGGAGTAAGTTCTCAGATATGGAGACACTAATTGAATTGGGGTCATTATATATTGGTACGTAAGGGCATGCACATTGGCAAGACACTCAGCTATTCTTTTCAAATTTGTGTTTAAGAGAAAAATGTTTTTTACAGATATGCTTTTTGAAGATTTTATTTATTTATTTTGAGAAAGAGAGAGCGAGCGAGCCAGGGAGAGCCAGAGAGAGAGGGAGAGAGAGAATCTCAAGGAGATTCCGTGCTGTCAGCACAGAACCTGACATGGGTCTTGATCTCATGAACCATGAGATCATGACCTGACCCAAGATCCAGAGTTGGACACTTAACTGGCTGAGCCACCAAGGTGCCCCTTTTTTCCAGATATTTTTATTCTTACTTTTATATATTTTCCTGACAGTCTAAATAAAGACAAATAAATTCTACCATCTGCCTACTGGGGCCAGATTATGTTCATAATCTGTACAACAATCATACTACCTTCCTCTTTACAAAAATTCAAATATTCTACTTGTATACAGACTAATATATAAATTTCCCAACTTGAGGGTTTAAAAAAAAAATAAAGCCTTTTATTTAAAAAATAAAAAATATCCCTTTCATCCATTTTCCCCTCCCACTATTAATTTCTTGACAACCACCAATCTGTTTTCTGTGCCTATGAACTTGTGTTTTTATTTGTTTTAGATTCCACAATAAGTGGAAACATATTGTACTTATCTTTCTGACTTATTTCACTTAGCATCAGGCTCTCAAGATCCATGCATGTTGTCACAAATGGCAAGATTTCCTTCTTTTCTATGTCTGAATAGTAAGTACTTCATTGTGTGTCTACACCACAATTTCTTTATCCATTCATCCACCAGTGTACACTAAGATTGTTTCCATAGCTTGGCTATCATAAATAATGCTGCAATAAACATTGGATGGAGATATCTTTTCAAGGTAGTGTCATTTTCTTTGGAAAAATATATGAAAGTAGAATTGCCTGATAATATGGTAGTTCTGTTTTTAATTTTTTGAAGCATCTCCCTTCTGTTTTCCATAGTAGCTACACCAATTCACATTCCCACCAAAAGTCTACAAGGGTACCCTTTCCTCCATATCCTCTCCAATACTTGTTATTTCTTGTATTTCTGATAATAGCCATTTTAACAAGTCTAAGTGATATTTTACTATGGTTTTGATTTGCATTTCCTTAATGGTTAGTGATATTGAGCATCTTTTCATGTTGAGATGAAAATGATGGTTAGTGATATTGAGATCTTTTCTGTTGGCCATCAGTATGTCTTCTTTGGGAAAATGTCTGGTTTTTAATTGGATGGTTTGTTTGCTTTGTTTTTTTTTTTTTTTTTTGCTTTTTGTTTGTTTGCTTTCTTTTTGCTATTGAATTGTATAAGTTCTAGATATATTTTGGATACTGGATCCTTATCAGATTTATGATTTGCAAATATTTTCACCTTTTAGTAGGTTAGCATTTTCATCTTTGATTGGAGAATTTAGTCCATTTACATTTAAAGCCTGTGTCCCTAACTTGGATTTTGAAGTCTACTTTAACTTTATGTACTCATTAATCCAGCTAAATCATGAAAACCTCAGATTTTGCCCTACACTTTTGTTCAAAGCTTATCTGCTATTTTCTGCTTTAGGTATAATGTACTTATTCCTCATATCTATTTATTAATCTTTCAAGGCATCACTAAATTTGAATCTTTTTCATGAGTGCTGTTAATCATCTAAAGCAAGGTTAATCTATTTGATCCTGGTCTTCCACTGATGGTGCCCCCACTTCAGTGTGTGTATGTATCCACTGTACGCTCACCACAATTTTCTTGTGCTGTGTCTGTTTCCTTCTCCTTTATGGTGTGTTTGCCTAAGTGGACCCATAATACTCAGCAGACTATCTTATATGAAGAAAACACATATGTATTATGATGAGAGCTATTACTAGATGATTTTTTAATCAAACAAATTTAAAGTTTATTTATTTTGAGAGAGAGCGCACGCGCACAGAGGAGGAGGAAAGAGAGGGAGGGAGAGAGAGAATCTCAAGCAGATTCAGCACTGTCAGCACAGAGCCTGATGTGGGGCTCAAACTCACAAACCATGAGATCTTGACCTGAGCCAAAGCCAAGTGTTGGACGCTTAACCAACTGAGCTATCCAGGCGCCCCTAGAAGATTTTGGATGAAAACAACTCCCTTCTCAGGCTAGACCCTTGAAACGCTTTTTGAAGCAATGGCAAAATTTAGAATCTATTAAACTGGTGACCAAATCCTGACTCTGCCATTATTCAAAAACTGGGTAACTCTGAGAAAAGAGATGATTCTAAGTATAGTCATTTGCAAAATAGAATATTTACCTGCAAAGGTTATTACATGAACTAAAGATAATGCAAACAAAACAAACAGTATGCGTTCAATTAGTCTTGTTGTTTTATCACTATTTAACTCTCAGATTTCTTGCTCCTGTGGTGAGGATTGTGAGAGCCTTCAGACCTGTGGGCCACATATCTGCATCTACTTTGGTCCTGAGCCCTGTGGAGATGTGTGGAATTTACCTGCCCTCTTTTTCTATGCCTGAGTAAAGACTTTTCTCTTTAATATTGGTCTTATCAAAGGAGCTTAAACACTTCTCATGATAACTTAAAGACAATGTTATGCTGACAGGCTATGACTTGAATCCTAGCAGGCAAAAACTGGAAGGAAATTTAGTAAAGACAAGCTTCCGAAGTTGTAAAAGCATTAAATTCTACTGCCATGAGGAACCATGTGTGGAATTCCTTAGCTTTGCCTATAGGCACCAGGTGTCTTTTGCTACTCTCATTCCTCTGCTTAGACTTCTTAAATTTTCATTTTCTTACAGCTAGTGTTTTACCAATGCCTTGTGGGCTGAGAACTAGCTGAGGAGTGAGTGGTTAGGAACTAAGATTCATGGTGTTTCCTTATATCACGTAAAGGTCAGAGACTATATTCTCCTTACACACAAATAAATTTCACTCACGTACATAGAAATAAACAAGTGAGCCAACCCTCTTGGGGATTATTTGGCTGCTGAAAAGAAGTACAAAACAATAGTATACATAAGTGTGTGTGTGTGTGTGTGCGCGCGCAAGCGTGCATGAATGTGTGTCTCTTTTTTTTTTTAACTGATTGAAAACATCTCAGAGTATCTCATAATCATGAATTTGTTACTGCCAGCCCAGGAACTCTGCATGTCAATGAAGAAAACTATCAGTACTTGGCCCTACACATTCCTCAGTTGGAAAGAGCACACATTATTTTTTTTTTAATTTATTTTTTATCTTTATGAGGCTCAGAAACTGGGTAAACCCTAAAATATATCATGTGATATTTCCCTGGTTCTTTTTTGTTGTTGTTGTTCTCCTGATAATCTACTCTTACTAGCCCACCTGGGGAATAGGCTTCTGTGAAGTGATTTATTTGGAAACGGTGTGTTCCTGGTGCATATATCAGCATGTGTCGTTTCTGTAAACCAGCTGTAATTCTCTGAGGAACATTTCTCATCCAACTGTAGGCATCCAAAATCTAGTAATCTGGCCATTTAAACTCTTAATATCTAACCATAACATTTTTTCCACTCTTCCAACCCCTCTCTTTCTCTTGCGCACACACACTCATGCATATACACTCACATATACGTGCATATCGACACATACGCATTCTTCCTCCTCTCTACACTGTAGGTCATTATCATTTCTACCAATACATTATAATAAAGAAAACTGTAAGGATAAGTGAAGGAAAAATTCAACATGTTATGACATATCCAGGCATTTCCTTAAACTCAAGGAATTGTCTTCTGCCTATGGACAAATATTCATCTAGGCCTAGAGTGTTGTATTTATTTCTCATAAGAAATTCGATATTTAAAAGTTTTGCTTATTTGAGCTTCTGAATGTATCCTTTCATTATCTTGATGCTTTAACTATGGCCATCATGAAACAGTCTATTAATAAAGTACATTAGAGATGTACCTATAAAAATGTTTAGTTGATACAATAATTAGTACTTATGAAGCATGCATAACAATTCTCCAGATTTCATCGTCCTTTCCCTTCCTAAACCTAATGCCAAACACACACCTTTCCATGCATATAAGTCCAGTGCCTGCCCTCTTCAGCCTGCTGAGACAGTTTCAGAGGAAGGTGACAGAGTCACAGGCTCACATCAAGTTTGTGTCAACAATCAGGTGAACCCCAAGAAAGAACTAAGACTTTCCTTTATTTCCAATCCCAGATAGAAAATAACATCTTTATGTAGCTTTGTTCATCCCAACACTGTCTCAACAAAAAGATATGTTTTTGTCACTTTCACGCACAGATAAGACTTGTATCAAGGTTGTTGGGGAAGGCATTGCGATTTTTCAATTTAAACAACTGCTCATATCAGTGAAGTCTTGGTGAAACAAATTCCCAGTGAAACACAAGATAAGGCAAATCCATTAGTATATTAAATGGAAATTTATTGCTATATTATGGGTACCAGTAGGGGAAAAAAGGAAGAAGAGAGCATCTGGGTGTGATCTGATAATTATGCACTACCTAGTGCAATTAATAAATTCTCCAGACAATCACCTTAACCCAAATATTTGCTCAAATCCACATTTACTATATTGATGGTAGATGGCAAAGAGAACTCAGACATAATTTTGCCCAGGTTTACCTGCTCCTGCCTATGTCTAAACAGTGGTCAGGTGGTCTTGCTCACATCTGGGGGCTTTGATTAGCTTATTTTTAGTTGTAAAGATTGAATTCAGGAAATATGGACAGAGAAACATGTGAAAGTAATCTATGGAGGGTGAAGTGACATTTCCCCCTATTTTTCAGCTACTGATAAATAAAGTCCTAGTTGTTTTCAGGCTACTATAAAAAAAAAAATCACAGACTGGGTAGCTTAAACAAGCATATATTTCTCACTGTGTGGGAGGCTGGGAAGTCCAAGATCAAGTTGCCAGCAGATTTGGTGCCTGGTGATAGCCCACTTCTTGGCTTATCGAGAGCAACTTCTTGCTGTGTGCTCACACCCTCAGATGATGGAGAGTACAAGCTCCTGATCTTTCATCTCCTTATTAGGGCACTAATCCTGCACGAGTGTCCCACCTTTAGGACTTCATCTCAACCTAATTACTCCTCAGAGGCCCCATCACACTGGAGATTAAACTTCAACATATGGATTTGGGGAAGACACAAATATTTAATCCACATTCACGTTGACCAGGTGGTTGATGGTGGCCCCCACCTTGGTGGGACAATTCTGATGAATGTGAAAGCTCATGACTGATGGGCCATATGGAGCAAAAGTTCAAAAAAAGTGGTGTTGGCTGGTCTGGGAGTCAGGGGATGGCTGAAAGATGCTTCCTAAGGTTGTGTTCTGAAAAAAAGTTGGAGAGTGGCTGGAGGCTGTAAGAAAGGGCATCCCTGGGCCTGTCTGTCCAACCCTCTTGAAGTAAGAGGCAGATCTGTGGACTGCCGGCACATTGCCTAAATGGTAATTTTTTTTACACTACAGCATTGTAAATGTATTTTCCTTATGATTTTCTTAATGAAATTTTCTTTTTTCTAGCTTTATTATAAAAATACAGCCTATAACATATACAAAATAGCATATAATATAAAGCATGCAAAATATTAAGTTATTAGTTCAGTAGGTTATTTGTAGTAACATTTTGGTGAGCCAAATGTACTTGGATTTTTGACTGTGCAGGGGTTGGCGCCTCTATTCCCCCCTCTTCCCTCACCCTGCACTACTCAAGGGTCAACTGTATACTTTAATGCACAAAATTTAATTACAGGTATTTACAGGATTACAATGTGAAATGTATTTCCTGTTCTAGATTATGTTTAAAATGCTTGAATGTTACTGTAAAAGGAAGTGAGAAATAAGAGGAAATGTTAAGTTTAGAAGTTAATAGGACATGCTTTTCAGAGGTTAGACATGTGCAGGTAGAAAGCAATATGGCAAGACAATAACTACATCTAGCCCAAAACACCATCCCCTTGTCATAGGGGGAGCATCATGAGTCTGGGCCACACCAGAGACTGGTCTTCTCTATTTCAAATATGGGGCCTATGTTGCCAGCAGATAAAATTGCTGATGGCCTTCTGAGGATGGAAGAGGGGATACACACAATCTCAGCTCATAAAATCAAACACAGGAAAGGGCCCACCTAGAGCTATTATCTACTACCAGATACATATTTCCATCGGGTGTTTTTCTTCCTGTATATCTTACTCCCCCTGCCCCAAGAAATAAATGAAAGAAAATAAAGGCAACCCTCAGATGAGGGCAACATATTGACTGATGTATTTGCATGAGTTCTGGGAATGGACTGGCTCTACGGGGCAGCAACTTCACGGAGAATTTCCTATGGGGTATTAACAGCAGGGAGTGAGCCCTGGTCCCAGGGAGAGTTTTGCTAGGACTTTTTTCAATAATGATTGACTGGTCACTTCAGCCACAACGATGAGGAGAACATCTTCCCTTTACCATTTCTGCAAATGAGACTGAGACTACAGACATTCATATCTTTTAAATTACTCATCCCAAAGGGATTTTGATTTTACTAGAGATACAGGGGAGAGAGAAGCTCTTGAAGATAGTCCCTGAGAGAATAAAGTTAAGCCTTTAGCCCTCATGGAACTAGAAAGATAGATACTGTTTGAGCATTGGGTAGAGAATCTCAGAAGCAGAAATGTGGAATTCTGCTGTTTTGCCACATGATCTTATACAAAGAGTTTAGTCCCAACTTTTTCAGTACCAGCTGGTAGATCAGGAATTATGATTAAATAATTTCCCCTTAATACACATGAACTGAGAGTTAACAACATGGAAGGCACTGTGAAAAGTACTAGAGCCACAAAGAATACCAGGCTTCCTCTATGAACTCAACATGACAATCGTGGAACTTAATATATGGTATTGCAGTGTAGGCTCCATGCATCATAGAGAATAGGAGCATGAGGACATGTCGAACTAGGCTGTGAGGAGCCATCCTTGATTCCTCATGGAGGGTGGTCTACCACCTGCTAACAATGCCCACCTCTTATTGTTGTTGCACCCTGCTCCTCCAAAGCCACCAAGGTGGCCATTCTCTCTCACCTGGGCTTCATCAGTGGCATCCAACTGTTCTCCTTTCAATTCTCTGAACACACCAGAACATTGGGCTCTATGGAATTCACACAAGTTGTTCTGTTTCTCTGACTTACATGGACTAAAATTCTGCTGATCCTTTAGATCTCATTTTATTTTTTAAAATATTTTATTATTGGGGCGCCTGGGTGGCTCAGTCGGTTAAGTGTCTGACTTTGGCTCAGGTCATGATCTCACGGTTCAAGGGTTCGAGCCCCACATCGGGCTCTGTGCTGACTGCCAGCTCAGAGCCTGGAGCCTGTCTCAGTCTGTGACTCCCTCTCTCACGGACCCTCCCCTGCTCACGCTCTCTCTCTCTCTCCTAGAAATAAATAAAACATTAAAAAAATTTTTTTTTTGTTTACTTCTGAGAGAGAGAGAGACAGCGTGAGCAGGGGAGGGTCCGTGAGAGAGGGAGTCACAGACTGAGACAGGCTCCAGGCTCTGAGCTGGCAGTCAGCACAGAGCCCGACGCGGGGCCCGAACCCACGAACCGCGAGATCATGACCTAAGCGAAAGTCAGATGCTTAACCGACTAAGCCACCCAGGCGCCCCTAACCAAAAAATTTTTTAAAATATTTTATTATTTTAATCTTTTAAGTTTATTTATTTTGAGAGAAACAGTGAAAGTGAGCAAGGGAAGGGCAGAGAGAGAGGGAGAGAGAGAGAGAGAATCCTAAACAGTTTATGCACTGTCAGTGTGGAGCCTCATGTGGGGCTCAAACTCACAAACTGTGAGATCATGACCTGAGCCGAATCCAAGAGTCAGTTGCTTATCTGACTGAGTCACCAAGGCAACCCAGGTCTCATCTTAAATATCCTTTCCCAAGGAAGACATTTCTTGATCCAAGAGCTAATTTCTTGACCCAACACCTATTTGGATCTATGGGCTCACTCTACACCCCCACCTCAACACTCACTACAGGAGCTGTAATTTCCAGTTTAGCATTGCTCTTCCCCACTCCACAAACTACATTCACTACTACCCCCCACCCTCACCAGCCAGCCATTAGCAAAGAGCACCTTATCTGCATAGTCTGTGTTTATAGTAGTTTCAGCAAGTGGAGGTGGGTAAAGAAAAGATGATTTGGGTATTCTGGAAAGAAAGGAAAGCATGGCAGTATATAACTCAGGTATGGAATTTTCTAGCATACAGTTATGGAGAGGGCACTGAGGTTGTGACACCTGAGTCTAGTCCCAAATCCATAACTCATGAGCTGTTCATCTTGGGCAAGGTGAATTCAATTGGAGAATGGAATAAACACAGTATTTCTAAAGACTCTGCATGCAGATTATTGCTGTTCATGTAATGTCACATTCACTTTCCTATGAAGAAGAAAGCAACAAACAAGAAAGAGACTTATCACTTACAATTTATCTTTAAAATACTGAGTGATGCTGAAGTACCTCTAGGTTCAGTCAGTAATGCCATTCTGTAAGTTCATTCTTAGAGATGAGGTTCTGATTTTCTTTTATGTTTTACAGTTTCCCATGGGAAAAGTTTGGTCCATTATAGGAGAGGGCTGGTTGATACAGGAAATTTTGGGAGATGTCACCAATCTTTCCTACTAGATTGCTACACTGCTTCATTCTGAAAAGCTAGAAGGCCCGTTGTCTTTATAAAGCCTGGACCTGTAGCAATGTCCCAACACTCACATTCTGACACATATTAGGGTCCAATATGAATGCTTTCTGTTGCTACTATGACAAGGGAGTTTCTCAACATTCAGAGATGCACGCAGAGTGGGGGGCCCCACAGACACTCCCCTCTCATACCTCTCATTAACTCAGTATATATGGAGGTTCTTTGAGAAATACATTTTCAGAGAAAATGGTATCATGCCAGGACTCTTCAAAGCAGAATTTGTTATCTATATTATTTGGATTAGCTCAGATGTATCTAAAATGGATTTTTTTTACCTCCATAAAGCCACCCTATTTGATACATTATTAGCATAATTTTTTTCAGCACAGTGAATTGAGATTAGATGGCATGGAGTCATAAAATGTGTTTGGACTGTTGAATCAGGGACTGGGCACAGCAGCCGATCAATGGGAAGAGAGAGAAACTTGGGAAGAGTTGCCTGACCCTTGGGGAATGGGGGGGGAGGGGAGGATTTTATCATAGAAAATGCTGCTGCAGGGTGATAATGAAAAGTAGACTGATTCTAATTGGTTTTATAATTGTTTTCAATTTTTCTTTAGACAATAGACTACCCCCTTGTTGCCTGCACCTGGGGCAGAGGCTGGACCATCCCAGGTGCACCCACCCACCACATATCATTGGCTTGGGATTTCAATTTTTTGCCATACCACCTAAACAATCTTGGGCATGCCAATGGCTGAGTCTGTTCCCTCACTTACAAAATTTAAAAACTTACAAGTTTGATATTCTTCGGTCTATAATGCCAAATAATATTCATTAACTTAGACACTTGATACTCTCTGAAAATCTGTAACAAGTGCAACTATGTTCTCTAAGTTGTCATCATTCTCTTTCACCTCTGAGGTCTACACACTGGAACATTTCAGTATTCAACATTTACTGAAAATGTTAGATAGGAAGAAACACACATTGTGTTCATTTTAATCATCTGCCAATTCTTCATATTTCCATGCTTTTGAAATAGGGTCCACTGAAGGTTCTTTTCAAACCAGATAATTCTGCTAACCAAGAAACTTCTTTCTTGGCTCTCAGTAAAGTATGAACTCGTAAAGCTTTGAAGACTCGTTCCCTCCATACTTAAAGAGGTAAAAAATATCTTTCCTAAATTGGACTAAATAAAGTAATATGTGGATTAATCTGTATATAATATTTTAATAAGGGGAGTAGACTCTGCTTTCTTTCATTACATCTTCCATTCCTGTTGCCCTGAATATAGAGTACAGAGGAAGTTGTTAAATTACATTTAATAATAGAGCAAAGTGTTTAATGTATATTAATTAAATATCAGCAGATGGTAAAGGCAGACCTTGCTGAGTATGAATAAAGAGAGAGAGAGTTCTAACTGCCATGTAATTAAGCTGAACCTGTAGAAACAATGAAGGTGTGATTACTTTTTTATTAACACATTATACTTACATGTGATGTGGAAGAATTTAATTACTCTGTAACTCTTATTATGTTAATCCAAGTTGCTATCACATCGAGTTGGTCTCTGCTCCCAATAAACACTACGGAGCAACCCAAGTCACATTGTTTCCAAGCATTTTGATTGTCATGTTGTGCAAGTGGCTGAATGTGCCTTAGTACCACAAGGTGGACAGCGTGTCACCCCCGATTCCTGCTAAATGCTGGCTGGTAACTCCAGAGCTTCAAAGAAAAACAGAAACAGAGGGAGGAACTTGTATTTATTGCTGCGGCATGTCTTGGACATATCAGTTTTGATCATAGGTTAGAGAAAAAGTTAGGAAAAGAGAAAATGGAATCTGTTTCTGCCTTGAGGTTGGGAAGCAAATTAGTTGTCTTGAGTTGTAGGCAAACTCACTCTCTGAGGGTGTGTTTGCTGGTCATGATCACTTGCTTGTTTGGATGCAGATGTATTTATTAAACTGCAATTGTCTTGTCACTTGCTGGTCATATATATATATATATATATTTTTGTTGTTGTTGTTGTTTAATTTTGTAATGAGAGAATTTAGCCTTTCCTTTTCTGGTGGTGCTGATCTAGCATCCACCAATGTTTTCATGGAACTCTCAGTATGTTGAAACTCTTAGTTAAAGGAATAAATGATAGATGTTTATGAGCAGGCCCTTGATTAATATTGGTGACTGAGCTAGACCTTCCTTAATCTGATTAGGGGCATATGAAAACTCATTACAGGGAGACAAAAGATGAGAAGCCAACTATTTGGTTTACAGCATGAGGAAAACAATTTGTGAAATGATGCCAATCTTTGGTGCTTATTTGCTTTTAAGGGGAGAAATACCCCCTGAAATGATCTGACCCAATTTTCTAGCTAGGAAAGTAAGAGTATTACTTTCAATTACAAGCAAACCATAGAAGAAAACACTGCAGATCACTCCTCAAAAGCCATCCTCATCTTTTTCCCCTTTGTTGTATTAAGACTTGGCCTCTAACTCATTCTCTGTCCTCTTCCCACTGCCGGAGACATAAAGGCTAACACCAGTTGTCACTGACTCTGAGCTCTTGATTCAAAGGTGCCTCAAGTCAAGGATGGTTTTAGGCAGCCCTAATGAAAATCTGAGGTGATTCAACTCAGTGTCAGGCCAATCTTAGTTGTGATCTCCTCTTTCTTCTTTTTGCTTATGTTTAAGTATCAAGTCTTCCAATATGGATTCTAGACCAAATTATCATCTTAGTTTCCAATTCCTGGAACTGATCTTGATTTTCTGGGCTGTTGAATTGTGAATCTGCCTAGTATTCAAGCGTCTTGGGAATTTAGATAGTAAAAGTAATTTGCCTAAGATTACATACTCAGCAGAGAGGGGGCTGAATTTATCCACAGGTGTTTGACTTGAGAGCCTGAAATATTAGTTACAAAGTTTTGATAACTTTGAGATTTTTCTGTTTAGAGCTATACATCTAATGCTTAGAACATAATGACTTTAATTTATCCCCTTCTTTGAAATTCTATTTAAAAACACGTATTCTGAGGGAGCCTGGGTGGTTCAATCAATGAAACAGCCAATCTTGATTTTGACTGAGGTCATGATCTCACAGTTCATGGGATCAAGCCCTGCATGGGGCTTCATGCTGTCAGTGCAGAGCCTGCTTGGGATTCTCTCTCTCTTTCTCTTTCTGCACCCCCCCCTCGCTTATCCACTTTCTTTCAAAATAAATAAATGAACTTAAAAAACAGTAATATTCTGAGACCAAAGCCATCAAGTTTCAGGAACCAAACAAATAAGCAAAAAACTAAACATACTCCTAATTTTTTTGATGCAGTAATACAAAACAAACAAACAAATAAACACTCAAGCCCTTTATAGACCTGACTAAGCCACTGGCCATCTATGTAACCCTTCTCAGGTTACTTCAAGTCTCTTTTCCTCTGTTTCTTCGTATTAAAAGTAGTATGATAAATCCTGCTAAATTAGGATGCTGTAAGGATGGAAGAAACTAATTTCTGTGGTGTTTGTATAGTAAAAGGCAGAGACTATAGCGCTAGGCTACCGGTTCCAAACTTAGCTTGACTACTACTTCGTTGTGTGACCTCAGAAAAGTTATTTGTGCCTCAGTTTTCTCATCTGTAAATGGTGATGACAATACTTCCCTAATAGGGTTCTTATAAAGTTTAATCTAATATTATATGTAAAGCACTATTATACATAAAGCACTTGGCATAGAAAGGGCTGCATGTGCTTTTGCTATTATTACAGTGCCTGGCCTGTTGTAGTCACAGAAGTAATTACATAGAAGAACCAGAACAATGCCTGCAATGTTGTCAAATGTTAAAAAGCTGGTAGGCAGCTGCCTTTATGCCTTTCCTAACATCAATAGAAGAGCTCCAGTTATCATCAGGGCTTGGGAGGAAGATTCTCAAATGATTATGGGATCATTTCAATCAAGGAATAGTATTACTAAAAAAAAACAAAGAACAAAAAACAAAAAACCTTCTCTGAGGCACCTGGGTGGCTCAGTAGGTGAAGCATCCAACATCAGCTCAGGCCATCATCTCGAGGTTTGTGAGTTAAGGCCCCACATCAGGCTCTGCACTGACAGCTTGGGGCCTAGAGCCTGCTTTGAGGATTCTTTGTCTCCCTCTCCCTCTCTGCCCCTCCCTGCTCCTTCAAAAACAAATATTAAAAATTAAAAAACTCTAAAGATCAAACAAGTTCACATATCTGGGATTTATGTTTGTTTACTTTTGAAACAGAGTGCAAGCAGGGGAGGGGCAGAGAGAGGGAGACACAGAATCCAAAACAGGCTCCAGGTTCTGAGCTGTCAGCACAGAGCCTGACATGGGGCTTGAACTCATGAGCCATGAGATCATGACCTGAGCCGAAGTCAGAGGCTTAACGACTGAGCCACCCAGATGCCCTGGGATTTGTGTTTTTAAAGTTGTAAATCAAAGTAAGCATGCTTTCATTCTTTTTTTTTTTTCTTCTAATAAGGAGATTCACAGAAAAATTCTAACTATCCACTTTGATTTAATCCCAAGAAATTTCGGATTCAGAACTTGTTTTAAATTATTAGGACACAGAGTTAAAAGGTGTTTGCTCCTAAGTCAAATATAAGGGAATCCAGGTAATGCATCTTCCTGATGTAAAGGCAGAGGTACTGGATCCCTGGCAATCTCCAGCCACATCCCAGGTCAGATGTGGCTGGGAGCTAACAGGCTGATATTGATCCTGAACACATTATCCAACCTTCCCTAATTGACAGTGAAGAAAGAAAGTGACCACAGACATGGGCGTTATCACTGGTCCATGAATAACCATTCCTTTCTTTCTTTCTTTTTAATTATCAAAAGTCATTTAAAATGCTGGTAGCCTCCTAAAGACACTAAGATTTTAAAAACTTTTCTGATTCAAATTTAGAAGTTGTTTTAAAACTTCCCTTACTCAACCCCCCCCCCCATTTTATTCTGATAAGGAAACTGAGGCTCAGAAAGTTGGTATGCCCTGACACTTGTCACATCACTTAATTTCTGTTTCCATGCTTTGATTCTGGTACCCTTTCCGAGCTCTCCTCTGGAACATCACTGGTATAAATAACTGTGCTGTTAGTTCAGTCATCCCTGGGAAGTAGGAATTGACATGGTCCCTTATGAATCCAGCCTTAAATCCTTGTGGGAGGACAGCTTATCTTCAGTATTTTTTTTAAAAAATGCTTATTTAGCTTTGAGGGAGAAAGAAGGGACAGAAAGAGAGGGATAGAGAACCCAAGCAGGCTCCATGCTGACATGGACTTTGTGGGACTCGATCCCATGAACAGTGAGATCATGACCTAAGCTGAAATCATGGGTTAGAGGCTTAACTAACTGAGCCACCCAGGCAACTCATTACCTGTAGTTTTTAATGGACAAGTGGAGCCTAGTATATATAAGTACAGTCATTCCCATTAGACCTTGACAAACTCATTGGGTTTACACCACCTGCATACATTGCTGGAACCCCCAGGAGTAAAGTTTAGGATATCAACTTGCTTCTGATAACATAGCCCAAGTGCCATATTACATGTGTGGACTACTTTTTTGAATCTCCTTCTTCTTCCTTTGGTTCTGTGGCAAGATTTGCAATGAGAGCTGTCTTCTCCAAAAGCAGGGCTTGAAACAAGGATTAGGAGATCTAAATGTGCCCACTGTAGCTCTAAATGGAACCTCTTTCTAAAAATAAATTTACAAAATCAGCCCTCAACTATTAAATCATAAGAATAATTAATAATTCATTTTTATTAATATAGATAATTCCTCTGGGTCATTTAAAATTCATATGGCAGTGTGGTAGGGGCCAAGCCAACATAACTTCATTTCCTCCAGTCACTTGTATCATTTTTCTAAGAACCTGGATAGATGTAGGCGACCTGGCCTACTGTGGAGAGAAAAGAAAAATATGTTCCATACTAAAACAAACAAACAAACAAACAAACAAACAAAGACAACCCCCAATAAATAAATCCACCATGTCCTTCAAAAGTTGAAAGAACCCAGGAAATTTTCATCTCTAGAAATAAGGTAGAATATTATATGTGCTACTCCACCAGTGGCAAAGAAACATCTGAATTTTCTAAATTGTAAGAAGAACACTGGGTTAGCAAAAATCTCTTGCCCTACGCTGTAACTAAAGAAAATGCTCTAACTTCATGGACAGTGGACCCCAGCTTATTATTATTATTTTTTTTTGGCAGATGCCCTACAATTTCCAGCATGATGTTCCTAAGCTGCAAATAAATTCCAAGATATTTAGTCCAGTAAAGTAAAATTTCTAAAGTGGTTATAGAGTAGAGCCTACTTCTGACTTAGAAGAGGACACAGTAAGTGGATCAGGTTACAGTTCAGAGACATGAACCCCACACGCTGACTCAGGTTTGAACTGGTCTTCAGAGGAATGAACCAGCTGTGCTTTTCTCCTATTCATCACAATCAAAAAAATGTCCATGCAGCTCTAGATGCCTCTATTCTACGCAAGTAAGACCACATTGCTCCTTCTTTCCAGGCAAAGAAATAAGCAAGGTGCTACAGGGAATGAGCCTCTGTCCATGTGAAATATTGTACCGTTCTCTGTGCTTTAATTTCAGTTCATTTCCCTTATTCTCTCAGGAAATGGGATACAGTTTCCCTAACAAGGCATGAGAGAATGCCTTCTGTATTGGGACCCATGATAGATAATAAAAAATTCAGACAGAGCTACTTTTAAGGAAGCTCATGTCTAAACTGTGGATTCATTCTTACTTTTCTCTCTCTTTTGCATACCCCACATGACTCTTTTTTGGTAGATTCTGCATCCAAAATACATTAAAAGAACTCCTGTATCAACATTCTATTCTTTCTACCCTTATCCAAGAATCCACCATTCATTTTCTCTAACTAATTTCCCTGCTTTCACCCTCATAGCTATCCAGCCTATTCTCAGCACAATGACCAAAGGGAGGCTTCCAAATGGTGCTAAAAAATCCTCCCATAGCTTCACAGATAGGAAACTCACTTCCATACTGACCTTATTTCTTTTTATATTCTCATTTACTTTCTCTCTCCCTACTGACTTTCTTACTCATTCTGAAATATGTGAGGCATACTTCCAACTATGGAACTCTGAATTTGCTTCAGAGAACTCACTTTCTCTAGATCACCACATACCACACCCCTTAATTTCTTAACTCTATGTTCAGACATTCTGTTGCCAGAGAAGGCTTTGTAGACTAATCTGAACAAAATAACCAACTTATCTGTTCTCGATATGGTTTATCAATTTTGTCCCTGGCATAGGGACACCTGACTGGCTCAGTGGTTACCGTATTTGACCTTGATCTTGGGGTAGTTAGTTCTACAACCATGTTGTGTGTAGAGATTACTTAAAAATAAAATCTTAAAAAATGTCTGAAGTATTTATTATCAACTGAATGATTTGAATAGATAGATTTACTAATTGCATTTTTTCTCTAAAATGTGAGCACCCTGAGAGTACGGGCTTTATTGCGGTGGAGCCTGCATCTACAACAGTCCCTGGAATTTACCATCTGCTCAATATATATTTGTAGAATGAAGGAGGATTGAAAAGCTTCTTCTCATTGATTAGAACTAGTGAAATTCAAGCTGAACTGCCCCAACTAGTTCTCAATGATCCAGAGAGATTCTTTTTGGAATAGTTTGCACAAGACTCACCCACTTAAATTGTTTTAATTTTTATTTATTTTTGAGAGAGAAAGAGATAAACAGAGCATGAGCGGGGGAGGAGCAGAGAGAGAGAGAGAGAGACAGAATCCGAAGCAGGCTTCAGGCTCTCAGCTGTCAGCACAGAGCCGAACACAGGGCTTGAACTTGTGAACTGTGAGATCATGACCTAAGCTGAAGTCGGATGCTTAACTAAGTGAGCCACCCAGGCACCCCAAGATCTACTCACTTTAATTTTGTATTTAAATATGATAACTTAGTAAAATTATTCCAACAGCATACCTGCAACCAATGAACACACATTTCAGCATTGCCTTTTCCAGTACAGGCAATTATATTAGCCATAAAGATCTTGTCTCTTACAATTAAACTTTCACAAACAGCATATGAAGTCAGTGCAGAGAAAGACTTTATGACTCTTGTAGAAAGTGAAAGAAATTAAGATTAGAATAAACAGGATATTTGAACTTTAAATACATATACATCTAACGCCAATTTTGGTATGGCTGAGTGGAGGACTTTTTGCCAAATTCATAGTGAGATCAATTCTGCCTTTTATACAATTCTCTGGGGAAAAGTTTATTTGTTTGCTGTTACTGATAGTCATTACTTAAAGAAAGAAATTATGACAAGGAAAAATGCTAGTTGAAGGTAATTGGCTAATTATAAATTATAGTTACTGTATTAATACTCTTAATATTATTAATACTTCTTGCATTTCTTGAGCACTTCACCAAATGTCAAGCATTTACTGTTGACAATGTTAAGAGCTTCAGAAGTAATGCATACCCAATCTTAAGTAGCATTATAATATCGATACTGTTGTCTTTGTTTCATAGACAAAGAAACTAAGATTTAGACATGTTTCTTTTCTCAATACCACACAGTAGTGCTTGACTGAACTTGGGTTCACAATTCAGGTCTTTCTGGTCCCAAAGTCCAAGCTGTTACTCTCCAGTTTTATAATCTATGTTCAGCTTATATAACTGGGGGTGTATCCTGTTTTCTCATCAAAATACATGCATATTAATCACAAAAGATTATCTAGCATATACAAGTGATAAAAGAAAGAAAGAGATATGAGAAGACATGCTCATTTCTACAAAAAAAAAATGAGGAAAGTATAAACTAGAAACTAGTCAGATGGGTTACCTCACAGGAGTGGGGAGGAAAGAGTGAGGGGATTGTAATGGGACAGTGGAAGGGATAAAGAGAGAGTGACACTTCTTTACACATACCTTTTTGTTTATCTTGGGTAAAGTTTCACATGCTTCTTTTTGTTTCCTTAAATAGTTTATTGTCAAGTTGGTTTACATATAACACCCAGTGCTCATCTTAACAAGTGCCATTCTCCATGTCCATCACCCTCCTTTCCCTCTCTACCACCCCCTCTCAGCCCTCAGTTTGTTCTCAGCATTTAAGAGTCTCTCATGGTTTGCCTCCCCACCTCTCTGCAACTATTTTTCTCCTTCTTCTCCTGCTTTCTCCTCCATTAACTTCCTCCTAATCCACCCATATGTACAAACACATGGCATTTGTCCTTCTCTGCCTGACTTATTTCACTCAGCAGAATACCCTCAAGATCCATCCATGTTGCTACACATGGCCAGATTTCATTCTTTCTCATTGCCATGTAATATTCCATGGTATAGATAAACCACATCTTCTTGATCCATTCATTGGTTGATGGACACTTAGGTTCTCTCCATGTTTTGGCTATTGTGGAGAGTGCTACTATGAACATTGGGGTACATGTGCCCCTATGCATCAGCACTCCTGTATCCCTTGGGTAAATTCCTAGCAGTGCTACTGCTGGGTCATAGGGGAGTTCTATTGTTAATTTTTTGAGAAACCTGCATACTTTTTCCAGAGGGGTTGCATCAGCTTACATTCCCACCAGCGGTGTAGGAGGGTGCCCATTTCTCCACATCCTTGCCAGCATCTAGAGTTTCCTGATTTGCTCATTTTAGCCACTCTGACTGGCATGAGGTAGTATCTCAGTGTGGTTTTGATTTGTATTTCCCTGATGAGGAGGGATGCTGAGCATCGTTTCATGTGTCTGTTGGCCCTCTGGATGTCCTCTTTGGAGAAGTGTCTGTTCATGTCTTCTGCCCATTTCTTCACTGGGTTATTTGTTTTTCGGGTGTGGAGTTTGATTAGTTCCTTATAGATTTTGGATACTAGCCCTTTATCTGATACGTCATTTGCAACTATCCTTTCCCATTCTGTCAGTTGCCTATCAGTTTTATGGATTGTTTCCTGTGCTGTGCAGAAGCTTTTTACCTTGATGAGGTCCTGGTAGTTCATTTTTGCTGTTGATTCCCTTGCCTTTGGGGATGTGTCAAGTAAGAAATTGCTGTGGTTGAAGTAAAGGAGATTTTTTTCCTGCTTTCTCTTCTAGGATTTTGATGGTTTCCTGTCTCACATTCAGGTCCCTTATCCGTTTTGAGTTTATTTTTGTGTATGATGTGAGAAAGTGTTCTTTCTTCTGCATGTTGCTGTCCAATTCTCCCAACACCATCTGTTAAACAGGCTGTCTTTTTTCCATTGGATGCTCTTCCCCGCTTTGTCAAAGATTAGTTGGCCATACATTTGTGGGTCCAATTCTGAGTTCTCTATTCTATTCCATTGGTCTATGTGTCTGTTTTTGTCTGATACCATACTGTCTTGATGATGACAGCTTTGTAGTAGAGGCTGTCATCGTTTTCTTCTTCAATATTACGTTGGCTATTTGGGGTCTTTTGTGGTTCCATACAAATTTTAGGATAGTTTGTTCTACTTTTGAAAAGAATGCTGGTGCAATTTTGATTGGGATTGCATTGAATGTGTAGATTGCTTTGGGTTGTAATGACATTTTAGCAATATTTATTCTTCTGACCCATGAGCATGGAATGTTCTTCCATTTCATTGTGCCTTCTTCAATGTCCCTCATAAGTTTTCTATAGTTTTCATCATACAGATCTCCTATATCTTTGGTTAGGTTTATTCCTAGGTACTTTATAGTTTTTTGTGCAATTATGAATGGAATCAGTTTCTTGATTTCTCTATCTGTTGCTTCATTATTGGTGTATAAAAATGCAACCGATTTCTGTACATTGATTTTGTACCCTGCAACTTTGCTGGATTCATGGATCAGTTCTAGTAGGCTTCTGGTGGGGTCTGTTGGGTTTTCATGTCGTCTGCAAAAAGTGAAAGTTTGGCTTCTTCTTTGCCAATTCTGATGCCTTTTATTTCCTTTTGTTGTCTGATGGCTGATGCTAGGACTTCCAGCACTATGTTAAACAATAGTGGTGAGAGTGGACATCCCTGTCATGTTCCTGATCTCAGGGGGAAAGCTCTCAGTTTTTCCCCATTGAGGATGATGTTAGCTGAAGGCTTCTCATAGATTGCTTTTATGATGTTTAGGTAAGTTACTTCTATCCCGACTCTCTCGAGGGTCTTTATTAAGAAGGGATGCTCTATCTTGTCAAATGCTTTTTCTGCATCTATTGACAAGATCATATGGTTTTTATCTTTTCTTTTGTTAATGTGATGTATCACATTGATTGAAGTTTCACATGTTTCATGTGACACTGTGATTTATAAGATATATTATATAATATATAATATGCATGTTATATGTATAATATATATATACAGATATATATATTATATATATAATTATACATATATTTATATGTGTTTGCTTTTCCTCTCCATTTCTGTCACAGAGCTCACAAAACTCTTGGAATTTCCTAAGGAGAGCAACATAGCTGTCTTTTGTTTTGTTAAGGAGGTGACTTTTGGAAGCCCCTGGGTATGGGTGCTGGTTGAGAACCAGCTCTGTAATTAGTGAGTTTGATTTGCAACTTTGAGTCCCACCCCTGACCTCTGGGGAAGAAAGAAGGACTGGAATTGCACTATCAACAGTCCATGATTTAATCAATTGTGCCTATGTAATGAAGGCTCAGTAAAAGCCAAAAAGGATACTTTCAGCGAACTTCTGTATAGGTGCACACTGCGAGATTTGAGAGAGTGGCATTCTTGGAGAGGGTTGGAAGCTCTGGGCCCTTCCTAATCGCATACTTAACCCTATTGGTTGCTTCCATCTGACTGTTCCTGAGTTAGACCCTTTTATAATACACTGGTAATCTAGTATATAAAATATGTTTCTGAGTTCTGTGGGCTTCTATAGCAAATTAATTGGACCCCGTGGGTTGTGAGAACCTTTGATCTGTGGCTAGTTAGACAAGAACAAGTAATAACCTGCACTTGTAATCGGTGGCTGAATGGGGGTGGGGAAATTGTTTTTTAGGACTGAGCCTTTAACCACTGGGACCTGATGCTAGTGATCTCTGGTAGACAGTGTCAGAACTGAGTTGAATTATATGACACCCAGCTGGTGTCTGAGAGTTGCTTGTTGGATGTGAGGGAAAATCTACCTCCTATTAGAATTTAGTAATTAGAATCTCTTCCTCCCCAAATAAATAAATAGCTAAAATCAAGGACAATGTTGTGAGGGGGATCCCAAATGGAATTCAAACTCTAACAGATGATGGTTACTGTGTCATGACTGAATACCTTGAATAAAATAATCACACTTAAGAGGAAAGAAAGAAAAGGACTGACCTAAATAACTTTGGAAAACATGACTTTGGCTACATGATATAAGAATAACAACAAAAAGAACTGTACAGAAACTTGGCATTCTTGTTAGTAATTTTGGTTTTCACAGGCATATGACTAGTAATCCTGAAACTAAGTATATATTTGGATTTAGAAAAATAAGTAAATATATACTAGAAAATGAGATCCATGTTTCTCACTTGTAGAGGAGGTAAAATAATTTTCCCTCTCCCTTCTTAGGTTCTTGGCAGAGACTCTCCTATAATAAAAGACAAATTAAGAGAAGAAAAGCAAACAGAAGTTTAATAATATGCATACCTCTTGTATACATGGGAGAGACTCAGGAAAATTGAATAACTCTCCAAAATGCCCCAAGACAAGACCTTAAATAACATTTCCAGCTAAAGACAAAAGAAGATGCTGGGGTGGGGTAATGATGGGGGAGGTCAGTTAAAAGAAGTCTCCAGGGAAAGCATAGTAAGTAAAGGCAACTTTTTATGCAGATTTAAGTTATTGCTTTTTCGCATCCCATGTGTCCAATGATTGATGAATGGGAATGATGATGTGATATATATATATATACACACACACACACATAAAATATTCCTTGTATATATACAGAATATGATTCATCCATAAGAAAAGAATGAAGTCTTGCCATTCACAACATGGATGGATCTAGAGAGTATAACGCTAAGTGAAATAAGCTAGAGAGAGACAAATGCCATGTGATTTCAGTCATATATGGAATATAAGGAACAAAACAAACAAGCAAAGGAGAAAAAAAAGAGACAAACCAAGAAAGAGACTCTTAACTATAGAGAACAGACTGAAGGTTACCAGAAGGGAAGTGGGTTGGGGGATGTGTCAAATAGGTGATGGGGATTAAGGAGAGCACTTATCATAATGAGCACTAGGTGAGGTATGGAAGTGTTGAATCTCTATATTGTATACCTGAAACTAATATATGGATATTAACTAACTGGAATTAAAATAAGAACTTTAAAAAAAGTTATTGCCTTGTCCATTGATAAATTTCTAGAGATTTAAAGTCCTCCTTCTATTCCTGGTACAGATAGGGAGGCCCTCTTACAAATGGAGATTTCCCTTTTAAATGTAAATATCTCTCATAGAAAGGTAACCTAAATTTAGTTTTTATAACTTTTCCTACATCTGCCATATCTTACAAATAACCAGTCTAAAATAATTCTTATGCCAAAGAGGCATATTTTGGGGTGACAAATTTGGTTTCCTTTCACACTTTTAGGAAAGGAAGTTAAAGATAAGAAAAAATAACAAAGATCGATAACAAACTATATCTATGTGCACGTGAATATTCATGCATCTCACTATCTCTGTCTAAACAAAAGACCTACAAACAAGGATACCCTAGTAGCTAGGAACACATCTAGTGCCTAGATCCTGGTTTCCAATATCATTCTTCAACTAAAAAAAAAAAGTGGGGTACCTTGGAGGTATGTTTGATACAGGACTAGGGCAGAGGAAATATAAGGTGATATTGGGATATCTTTTGCTGTCAGAAAGTCAGAAAGTGCTTAAACCATAAAGGAGGTATGCCAAAAGAACACAGGAGCCAACGGGAGGATTTCTCAATGGCCAAATGCATGACAACTTGAACAACAACAAAATGATACCATTAGATTACAATACAAAGAAGAGAAGAAATCACCTTAAGACTATACTGATATAAATAATTGAAAAAAATCAATTAGGGAGAAGGGAAAGCCCCTTTTTACAAAAGAATTCCAATTAAACAATGTAGAATAAATGATGGAAATTAAAAATTATCACTGGTTAAACACCACAATAAAAAAAATAGTTGTAGACAAGAATCACAGAGAGATGTTAAAGTTTTTCCTAAGTTTATTTCTGGAGACACACAGAGAGAGTGCAAATAGGGGAGGGGAATAAAAAGAGGGAGAGAGGGAAAATCCCAAGCAGGCCCTGCATTGTCAGTGCCCAGAGCCCAATGTAGGGCTCTAACTCAGAAAACTGTGAGATCATGACGTCAGCCTAAATCAAGAGTTGGATGCTCAACCTACTGAGCCACCAAGGTGCCCTTGAGGGACGCTAAAATTAGAGTCAAAACTATGACGAGAAAATGGAGGCTTGCCTAATCTCAAAATATCTCCCACAGGATACATATTAGTGAGAAAGGGAAAAATAGTAAATATAAAGTGGAGATACCTAACCTATACTACCTTAACAGTGATCAAAATTAACATCACCAATAATGAGATACAACCTGTGCTCCCTGTTATGAGATGCTGAGAATGTAACATGATCCTTTTTTGTGGTATTCTTGTCAAAAATGCAAAAATCGTATCCTGAGAAAATCACAGAGAAATCTAAACTTAAAATATTGTAAAAATAAAACACATGTGACCAGTATTCTACAAATACTGAAGTACATGATATATATGTATATCATGTATATATACATACACACACATGGAATTATCAGGGGATAATAAAGACTGGAACTGTCACAAATTGGAGAAAATTGAAATACAACAGTTAAATACAATACAGAATCCTGAATTGAACCCAGAGCTGTAAAATCAGTATTAGTTGAGAAACTGGTGAAACTTTATAATAGAGTCTATAGCTTAGTTAATAGTGTCACAATAATGTTGACTTTCTGGTTTCAATAATTTTATTCTGGTTATAAATGATGTGAACATTAGGGAAAGCTGGGTAAAGGATATACAGGAACTTTATGTCCTAATTTTGCAATTTCTGTGAGTCTACTGTTCTGAAAATAATATAAAAACACTTGAAAATAATTCTAGGAAAGCAAGATGAAAGAGTTCACACAATTTAAATGAAATACACTGATCATCGAGAAGAGAAAAGACAGTTTAGAACATGTTTTCTATTGAGCACTGTGTTAGTCTGTTTAAGTCTCTGTAGCAGAATATCACAGACTGGGAGGCTTAAGAAAATAGAAATTCATTTTCTTTCAGTTCTGGAGGCTGAGAGTCCAAGATCAAGGTGCCAAAAGAGTTGGTTTCCCACGAGACCTCCCCTCCCAGCTTGTAAACGTCTGCCTCCTCACTGGACAGAGGAATGTATGGCCTTTCTTCTGTGTATTTGTGTAAAGTGAGAAATCTCTGATATTTCTTCCTCTTTTTATAAGGACACCCGTCTTTTCAGATTAGGTTCCTAGTCTTATAACCTCATTTAAAACATTTTTTTAATGTTTATATTTATTTCTGAGAGAGAGAGAGTATGTGAGCAAGGGAGGGTTGGAGAGAGAGGGAGACACAGAATTAGAAGCCGGCTCCAGGCTCTGAGCTGTCAGCACAGAGCCTGACGTGGGGCTCGAACCCACGAACCATGAGATCGTGACCTGAGCTGAAGTGGGACACTTAACCTACTGAGCCACCCATGTACCCCATGACCTCGTTTTTTAAAATGTTTATTTTAATTTTGGAGGGGGGGAGAGAGGGAGAGAGAACATGAGCAGGGGTGAGGCAGAGAGAGATGGGGACAGAGGATCTGAAATGGGCTCTGTGCTGACAGCAGACAGACCAATGCAGGGTTCCAACTCTGGAACCACAATATCATGACCTGAGCCCAAGTTGGGGGTTTAACCAATGGAGCCACCCAGGCACCCCCATTACATCATTTAAACTTAAATTTCCCTAAAGGCCCTATCTCCACATATAGTCACACAGGGGCTAGGACTGTAACATCTACATTTTGGGAGAACACAGTTCAGTTCATAACAAAGACCAACTAGACTTGTAATCTTCAAATGAAAAAAAAAAAAGAGATAGTGCATATATTGATGGAGATTTTTAAAAAAAATTTTAACATTTATTTATTTCTGAGAGATAGAAAGAGACAGAGCATGAGTGAGATAGGGACAGAGAGAAAGAGAGACAGAATCTGAAGCAGGCTCCAGGCTCTAAGCTGTCTGCACAGAGCCCCATGCGAGGTTCAAACCCATGAACTGCAGGATCATGACCTGAGCTGAAGTTGGTCGCTTAACACACTAAGCCACCCAGGCATCCCAAATGATGCAGACTTTTATAGAGGAAGAGAGAGAACAAGGATGAAGATGAGAAGAGAGAGGAGGCGTCTTATAGACTGATTCTGTATAAGATGATATGGTGGAAGAATGCATATCTTTTGTGTGAATACTTATGGAATAGGTTTCCAGGGCAGTACTCATAATTTGATTCCCACATAAATCATATATTTAGTGACACAAGAGACTACCTGGAAAGTGTGTGTGTGTGTGTGTGTGTGTGTGTGTGTGCGCGCGCGCGCGCGCGCGCATGCATCCACATGCTCGGACGTGTATGAGGCATAAAACCACTTTGATTTCTCATCAGACTGCCCAGATTTTCACATAACCTCTGAAAACAAGGGGAAAAAAGGGATTTAGAAGCAGAAGTAGCTCCATTAACTCATACTAGCTGAATCTCAGTTATATTCAATCTGACATAAAACTCCGTGAAACAGACAAGAATGACATTTAAATGCAAGCAATTGACAGACCTACCTTCCCCCCTCCACTCTAAATAATAATGTACAGCCACATTCTCTAGCCAATTCCACTTCCTAAGTACCTTGTTTGACATTTTCCTGCAATGAATGGAACCCCTACCAGCATCATTAGCTTTGCAAGATTTTCTCCAGGGAATGGGCAAAGCAGCTGCCAATTCTAACCAGCCAGTAGAGAGGGAAAATCTAATGAAACAAAAGGCAGGATAAAATAAAATAAATCCCTGCAGTAAATTTGAGAGGTTTTATTTGCAAAAGTAAAAGATGAAGCAAATATGACAGCTTTTGGGTGCATCAGTAATAGACAACCTGACATTTGTTACAATTCAAAACAATCAAATCAGAGGCCATAGTGAATCCAATGGTAGAAAAAGAAAGAAAGAGAGAAAGAGAGAGAGAAAGAGAGAAAGAAGGAAGGAAAGAAGGAAGGAAGGAAGGGAGGAAGGAAGGAAGGAAGGAAGGAAGGAAGGAAGGAAGGAAGGAAGGAAGGAAGGAAGAAAAATAGCTGATGCATTCAGTGACCTATGCATTTGGATATGCAAAGTTTTATATATATGTTTGGTCACCTTGTCCTCATCTGGGGAAAGATTATTGGCTCTAAATATCCCAGGATTTTGCAAATTAGAGTTGCTTTAGTTTACCTTTCATCTCTGGTTATAACCACCCACACCTCCTTCAGAAGGTCAGGCAGAGAAGCTCTCACGTGAATGAAATTGATAGCACTGAGGTGAGATAATAGAAAATATTCATATTGATCTCTGCGTTTGGTTTGTCACTGAATTCCTAAAACCCTGGATTTAGGATTCTTGACATCTGGGCTTTTTCTCATTCCTAGTTCAGACCCTAAGGCCTAAGTCCAAAACCTTGGAACGAAGAAAATTATAAAAACTGTCTTCAAGCCAATGTATTTTAACTTTATCCTCTAATATCCATGTGGTCTTAGACAAGCCACTTAAGCTTCAGAATTTAATTTTTTCCATCTATCGAACAGATTATCAACACTTCCCACATTATAGGGATATTCAGCCCAATGAATGAGGAAGAGACTGTGAAAAATGCAATCATTTGGAAAATGTGGTCAAATTCTTGAGGCCACCAGCTATTCTTCCCCTTCTCCCACTGGAGAACTTACTTATAGGGTTTGATATAGTAGCCCAGGCACCAACATTCATCCCAACCTCAAGTACAGCATCTGAATGCTCCCTGGGTGAGATATGGAGGGAGGGCAGTGATCTCACAGTAGCAGAAGCCTGAGTGCCAGAGTTGAGGTGTGGATTCATGAGGGTTGAGCAGACATATCCATCTCTCTACTCCCTCTCCTAGTTGGCAAGATAGGACAAGGAAGAAATGAGACATGTATCAAGGTGTCTAGGAGGAAGTCAAAGGCCAGACACCAGAGAGAACAACATGATGTGTCAGATTTAAGAGCTACAGAATGCAAAAGAGCAATGTAGGGTGTTTCAAAGCTAAAGAGTCCCCTATCAATGGGAGGAATCTTTGAAGTGGGTTTTCCAAGACCATTTCTGTGACTCCTACTAGATGTTTGCATTTTGTCTTCATGGGCTGTGATGTGTGGTTTAGACTGGTTTAAGGATCATGGGACAAACAACTGATAGGTGAAATAGAAACACATACATAAGGGAGGCCTCTCTTGATGGGGGGAACCCCCAAAAGTTATGAAATAATGGTGATAAATATCACAGAACTTTTGACCAGCACAAATATCACAGCACCTTTGATCAGCATAATGGCCAGTTCCACTGTAATTCCACACACCTCCCCATAATGTATGCAACAATGTAATAACAGCATTTCTTTGTGCAATGAAATCTTGTTAAATTGATATGGTTTTACTCAAAACAGCATGAATTTGAAGTAGCTATTTCTCCCTAGTTGACTTAAATGTCTTATTGCTCTTAAATAAAATATCAGATAATATATACTTAAAGTTCTTTTTTCTCATAGCTCCCTTAATATAGAATTAACAAGGTGTTACTCAATTATTTAGCATTTTCTGGTACAGTGCCCATAAAGCTTTCACAAAAATAATGGGAAATATGCCCATAATTCTCATCTGACACGTGATGAAAATTCTAGAAGGTGGAGCAACTTCTTAACCAAGCAGGGCCAGTCTTCCGTTTCATAAACTTAAGCCCCTCAGGGCAAGGGGCTGAGACCTGGAGTCAGCTGCAGTGAGTGTGTGAGCCATAGGGCAGGGAATGGTAGAGGGACCGCCAAGCCCCCAGCACAGCATATGCATTCTCAGTATACGCAGTTAAGCAAAACTGATTTGGACAAACTGATTGCCTCGGAGTAACAGCGAAAAGTGTCCTAAAAGAGAATAGGAAATGCAATGGTAGAGAATTCAGGAACAAGCTGTGGACATCTAAGGGGCCAGTGCAGAGAGATGTTACAATAGACTCTTGGGGTCAGATGTACATTGGCTCTTTGGTGACTGCAACTTTTGAGCTGTGGGACTTTATGGAAGGCATTTCTTTCTTTCTTTCTTTTTTAAGTTAATTTATTTTGAGAGAGAGAACTAACAAGCAGAGGAGTGGCACAGAGAGAAGGAAGAGAGAGAGAGTCCTAAGCAGGCTCCTGGCTGTCAGTACAGAGCCCGAAATGGTGCTCGAACTCACAAACTGTGAGATCACAACCTGAGCCGAAACCAAGAGTTGGTTGCTTAACTACAGAAGCCCCTATGGAAGGCATATCTGAACCCTGGTTCCTTTATTTGTAAAATGAAATGCCAACCTAAAATCATGCCAGATAGCTAGAATGAGAGTGTCAGAAGAGCAAAATCCAAAGATATTAACATTTTATTCTCATAAAATTATTCTGAGGGTTAAGTGAGTGAAATTATGTGAAAGTGCTCTGTACACTGTACGGCATTATGCAAGCACCACTCTTCAGTTTATTAATGCCATTTGAAATGGAGAAAAAAGTGTTTTCTTTAAACTGTAAAAGTTAACAATAGACATTTAAAAAATATATATTATCTTGAAAGAGAAAATGTAAAAGTTATGGTTAAAGCCACTACTCAAACTATTGAAAAAATGATAGGGGAGATTGTTCTTTCTCTCTCTCTCTCTCTCTCTCTCTGCGTGTGTGTGTATGTGTGTGTGTGTGTGTGTGTGTGTGTGTGTATTTCAATTAGTATCATATACAGTACTAAAAATACTTTTTTTCTTTTTATTTAACAACATGTTTCCACATTCTTGAATATCTCACTTCTAAATAAGGGAAACGAGATATTACTGACTTAATCCCAATAAAATGAATCAGAGGTGACTTTTATAAAAAAAAATATTTATTTATGTTATTTGTTGGCAAGCACTTACTACTAGCTGCTGGGATTTTTGTTACCTCAGTCAAGGATTGTGAATAAAAAATGGAAATATATATATATTCATATATATATTCATTCAATACATATATATATATTCATTCAAAGCAAAAGTCAATATGGTAATGAAAAAAATTCTGTAGGGAGAAAAACCAAAACTCCTTACTATTTAGTAAAGATTACAGAAAAGTATTAAAGATTTAAGATATATTATCAGGCACTGAGGTTTAGAATACATGCTTATTTTAAAACTAAAATACAAAGTATTATAAAAAAAAAAGACAAATTCTGTAACTCAATGAATAGTTGGAGAATTCAGACATCAAATTTTTACCAGAACCTTAGAGAACAGCTTTTCTGTAAATCCCATCATCACTCCATCATCACCTCTGATAGAATAACAAACTCCACATTACTCCTTGAAATATGCAGTTAATATGCATCTAGCATGAACAAGACCGTATGTGAAGCTACTGTTACTTTGGAGTCTGCTCCAAATTAAGAATTTCCTTACAAACAAGTTTTTGCTCCAAGCTGGAATGTTCTTTTCACTTTGTTGCTTCCAAAATACCGTTCGTTATTATACCTTATACCCTTTAGGTCACTGGCAGTAGAATGTATTATGTGCCACAGGTGTGCCCGTGTCTCTTGGCCAAGGAAGTTGGTTGTACACTTATTGAGTATGTTCCCTGTTAGCTATCTACTGTATAACAAACAAGCCCTCAACTTAGTGATTTAACAGAACAATGGACATTTATTTTTCTTACAGATCTGAAATTTGGGCAATATGTGTGGTACTGACTCAATTCTGCTTCATGGCATCTGGGGCCTCAGGTTGACTGACTCACTGACTAGAGAGGTTAGAATAGTGCGCTAAGACATCTCTCCTCTCTTCAGGTCATTGCTATGCTTTTCACATGGTTTCTTCAGCATGGTGGCTAAGAGCTAGACTTCTTACATGGTGGCTCAGGGATTTAAGGGGAATGTTCCCAGAGACCTGAGCAAAACCCTAACTTCAGAAGGCCTGGAATTATTATTAGTCAGAAAGTCACTAAGACCAGCCCAGACTCAACAGGAGAGGAATCAGATTGGATGGCTCAGTGGGAGGAGTAGCAGATTAAGTGAGCCATCTTTAATCTCCCACAAATTCTCCTATGAAAAATGCTCTTCTTTGAAAGGAATATTTGAAGAATAACTAGAGAAAAGTGTGAGGCTGAATGTAAGAATTCATCCTAGAATATTGACTATGAAAAAAAGAAGTATGATTTACATTATCTTTTTCTCCAGCTTGCCTTGACTCTAATATAGCTAACTTTTTCTTAGTTCCTAAAAATACTGGTATCTGCGGCTCATTGATTTACACATTCAGGGAATTTCTCCCCTCTGGTACTGCATTTCTGTTCTTACTTAAAAAGATATGATATTATAGCTTATAAAAATATTGCCAGAATTATGAGATATTTTAGTTTTTGGAGATCAAAGTCTTCATTTTATTTTCTCCTACCCATAGGCCATAGCAAATAGGGTACACATAAACTGAAACTAAGAGAAGAATTTTGTTATTGATTTAATATTATCAGGTGAAATCTGCACAGGAAAATCATTGCACATCTATTCAAATTGCCACTGAATAGCAGTGATATTCTTTCAAGTGACAAGCAAAATAAACCGGAAAAATGACAGATTTCATGGAAGCCAGAAATTGAGAACTGTATTGCTTACAGATTATAGAACAAACAGTGGAAAAATGAAAACTTGGGGGAAGTGTGAATTAGTCTCCAAATACTATCTCCATCTTTGAGAAGCAGTACTTGAACTGAGAGAAAAGCAGAAGAGCTCTACCATTTCACACAATGGTATTTCTCTACTCTGAACCATAGCTTCCTTCATCACCACATGCTGCAATACAGGCATAGCTCACAGATCTTTCTTGGGTTTCTGAATCAAAAGCCTCTTCTCTATGAAGATCTCTAAAGCCTCCTGATTTCATCCTGTTTCCAGGTGGTCAAGCTCACCAAACCCTTCCGTTAGAGGGGTAGTAATAGAGAATATACTTGCTGAAATTCAGGAGAATATAGATCAGGAAAATACCCTCACTTACCGTTTTAGATGTCATGATGGCTCTCTTTCTCCTCTTTCTGGAGATTGCTCACAACCTGTGTTGTTCATGATTCCTAACTCCTCCAATAATAGTGCATTCCTTTTCAGGGTTTTGTTTTGTTTTGTTTTGTTTTGTTTTGATATGTGACATTATTCAGAGCACATTTACTCCCCAATTTCTCAGATCATTATTTAAAGATATGGCGCCGTACTAAAGAAGTAGGGTTGTATAATCAGTCCATAGAAGAGCTACAACTTATGGGCATTCACTATATCTCATACAATGTTCTGGGCACTTCACATATAATCATATTGTTTATCCTTACAACAACCCTATAAAGTAGTTTTACCCTAGAGAATGTCCATATTACAATTGGGAAAATGAAGACACTGGACAGCGAAACTAACTGCTTTAGATATTACTCAAATAGCATGTGGCAGAGCAGGGATTTGAACCTAAGCAACCTGAATCCCAAGTCCAGGTTCTTACACGAACTCTTAAAGGGCTCATTGAATACATTGCTATACAAAGTTTTTAAATGCCCACAGAGAAAGAATGCTCTTTACCCAGGTTCAGATTTAGTAATATGAACTGTGGCTTTTCAGGGTTTTCTCAAATTTCAAGCCCAGTTTACCCACTGCTCAGTCCATTGCAGAAGAATGGAGCAGCCTGGGAAGGGGTGAAGTCTAGAGATATCTCTGACTTTTGCACTGGGTCGTGGTCTCTCCAGAGTAGCTATCCCTGTATGTCAATCTTTATGTAAAATTTTTTGGTTATTTTAAGACAAATGGCTGAGTGAATAGTTAAAACTCCTTAAAGGTTTTTGGTACATTTTGCCAAAATGTTTTCCAGAAAGGCCATTATCTATGAAACATTATCTATGATAATTTATTCAATCTTTGCCTATTTTATGGTTGAGAATCAAATTATGTCACTCATTCTTCAATAAACTGAATATTCATTAGTGGAATGAATTTTAAACTTTTACAGTATAAAAATATATCTAGATCTTCTTGAGATTCCAGGGCATCAGACAGTGTCTCACACTTGCTTTGTTTTCAATTTTAATAACAACCAGCCAGGTGTTTCATATGTGCATTGATTATTTGTGTTTCTTCCTTTGTGAACTTTGTATTTAAATCCTTCAACTGTTTTTGTTGAATTATTAGTTTCTTACTTTATTATTTGTAAGGTCAAATAAAATACTGATTGGGCTCAGATGCAAGTATAAGAATATTTTGAGAGCTTTACAAAATTATTCAGGCATAGGTTCTGGTTTAAACTGATTCACTAATTGTTTTCACTCAAGCACGTACCCATCAAATATCCATTGATCTTCTATCATAGGCTCAAACTCAAACATTCTTGTAAGTACTGGGACATACAATAATAAGATAGTATGCTTTCACTGTCAGGTTGATCACAAACAGTAGCAGAGAAAAATGAGACAAGTAATTACAATATAGGGTCATTTTACTGTTTAAACAGTTGCATTTGTTTCTTTCCTATTTAGTATTCACTCACCTTTCCTGATTGGGAAAGCTTACCCACTTTGTATTTTTGCTTTTTGTGGCAGATCATGTTGGGGTTTCAGTGTGAGTACTAGAGAAGCAAGGGGTACCCTCTTTCTCTCTTCACAGCAGCAGCTAACTTGGCCATTTGATGCTAATAAGATGCTCTCATCCAGGACTTTGAATCTTAAAAAAGTGATGTAAACATTAATGGCCATGATACTGGTGCTGTACAACAGTGATGACGGAGGTGTCCTGGAATGGCATCAACAGTATCCAGTTTTACTGGTATTGTCACATAGAGGTGGCAGAAGTGTCCTGGTTGGGTGTGCTTGCTAACAAACTATTGTTATAGTTCCTACTTTGTAAGACCCAAAGCGTATTTATTGTTGTTGATTTTCCAAGTCAGTTCTTATCCTTGGGAAGACCTTCTAAACCATTTAGACTCTTTAGAGTCTAAAGAAAAGCATTTGGAAAATTGCTCTTCTTTCTCTTCAAATAGTTAAGAGTTGGTTTCTCCAACATGAAAGAACAAAAGACCTGTATGGGTGCTGAGTGCTAGATTATAAGAGAAACACAATTAGGGCTCAATTAAGCAATGAAGAGTTGATGTTGGCTTCATTTATAATTTTCATAAAACACTTTTTTTTTGTTTTATTTTACTTTTGTTTTGGCACATTGTTTGGATCAAGAAACTTTCTTTAAAATGATTATTAGAGCATTATTAACTGAACTCATCTAATGATGGACAATATCTTTGCAGAAACCTCAAGAAGAGTTGAGTTCATAGGAAACTGCAATCTTTCTGCTTCGGCAGTGCTTTGCCAGCTGAGAAGATAATTATCTTAGCATTAGGCAACCTGTCCTTGGAAGGTGTGTTTCTTCCTCCTCTCTATACCTCATCTGTGTACTGCTTGTAAAGTCTTTTCTTGATTTATATTAACATGTATCACATATCTGCTAATTTCCTAACTCATATAAACTCTCTGGGAGAAATCATCATGTTCTATACTTTGTTGTATTAACGCAGAACTCAGAATAAAATAGGCATTCACTAATTATTGTATAAATTAACTATTGCAAAAGAAAAACTTAGAATGAGACAAACATAATGCCTTACAATACTGATCACAATAGGAGGTTTCAGGTGTCATTTGCTCCATATAATCAGAGCATACAAAGGCTATGTGATCTGCTAACTCATTTATTTAGTAAAAAACAGAGCCAGTTCAATGAATTTTTCTAAAACAAACACAGAGATATAAGTCTGGATTAAAAAAGAAATATCCCCAGCTCTCTAGAACTCCAAACAGTCCTGTGTTCCCTCTCCTCCTATCCTGACTTGAAGCTCCAAAATTTGCCCATTTATTCCCTAATATGTTATAGTCATAAGTAGGTATTTGTATTTGTTCCCTTTGTCATTACTTTATTAGTGATATAATAACACTTCTAGATCTGTGTGCAGCCATAATTGTCCTTTTTATTGCTGTATAGTATTCCATCATATCAATGTACCACAGTGTATTTATCCATTCAGCTGTGGGTAGATATTTCCAAATGGTGCTTCTTTAAAGAATCTTATACATATATTTTGATGAGTACGTACACGCACACACACACATGCCTATTGGGGTACATAGTACATAGCTTTGAATGGAACTGCTTCATCATAAGAACCAAAATTATACACATTTAGAAATATCAAAACTGAGGGCACATTTAAGAATGTGAAAAAATTATTAAGCAAGTATAAATTTCAAAATGATCTCCCCCAGAAAACAGACTTTCACACGTGTGTAGCTAAAACCAATTGGCAAATATTTATAGCAACTTATCTTAGCCTCACCACTTAGCCTTGGAAGGATATTTACATTCCTACCTGTGCAAGATTGTCTCTATTTAAATAGATTCTGAAGTGGGTCCTATGCTCCTGAGGCAAATTAAAAATGAAATCCGGGAAGAACTGACAGGCTGTTCCCTAGAACTCTGAGCAGCTCTAATTATGTTACAATACGTTTAGATGGTTTAGCACAAAATAGTCTACCTGCCTTTTGAGAACTGAAACCTGAGGAGAATTTCCCCTAAGTGCCTCTCTTGATGTGTGCAGAGAAGCTTCAACATTATACATTAACGTAGGGAACTGTAGGTTTTTGTATTACTTAATCCATTGCTGTGTTTGATTTCTGTTTTTAGATTCAGTAATATAGAGAGTTCTACAGTGCTAATTCCGAATCTGAATCTGAGTGTCACCATTTGAGTCATCGCCACCACAAATGCCTTCATCGTTGCAGTCACTCAGTGTGCAGTGTAAGGTTCTGATTCACTAGCCACAAATTTGGCAAGACCCCAGTCCTAGAGGGGCATGTAGTGAGAGAAAGGGAGCAGCCACGCAGGGGAAGAATTTGCTCAGCTTCAACAACTCCTGCTCACAGGAACTTCTCTGAGTAGTGTGACAAACTTTAGGCTTACCTGTCACCAGCTTGCCTGCAGGAAGTCCACCAGAGTGCCTCTGTTGTGTTAGGGTAACAGCAAGAGTGAAACGGGATGCTCATCATTACATAAGCGTCCCATGTGACATATCCTAGAAGCAGAAAAATACAAATAAGATGGTAATAAATGAGCAGAACTGTCTCAGATGGCAATGTATTTCCAAAGATGTCTGTGGGGAGTCAGTAAGGATGTCAAAGTCACTGCCTAATTTGTGTGGCTTTCTGTAATCATTTCCATTTATCTGCAATCTAGTTAAAAGCTGCTAGCTAGTTCATCCATTTCTACATGGGGATCCATTATAAGAAAGCACTTCTCTTCGCAAAGTAAGATCCATTCTTCCCTATTCCCCTGAGTGAACTATCAAAGGTTAAATTATTTTCTAGGCAGGCGCTCCACGCCACTGAACAGCTCAATCTGTGTTCTTTCATCTCTGCATCTCTTAACTTGATGCAATTCCTCTGCTACTTCATTAGCCGCTTGCAATCAGGTCTCCTTCCACCTTTTCTAGCCTGCTAGAAAAGCCACACAATGGTCTTGGCTTGGGCTCCTTTCTTTTCTTGACTTAGTTTTTTGTTTACTTTGTAAATAGCCAGGGGGGAAAAAGGAGAAACCTCATCTTTATCTATAAACTAAACTGCATTTTGCAATTCTTATTTGTGTGTGTGTGTGTGTGTGTGTGTGTGTGTGTGTGTGTGTTGTTGGGAGGAGGCTACGCTCAGATTTTAGAGGCCAGTACACTAGACCTGTTTAAATTAAAATTAATTAAAATAAAATGATACTAAAAGTTTCATTCCTCAGTTACATTGGCCACATTTCAAGTGCTCATTTGCGGCATGCAACTAATTGCTACCTAAATGGACAGTGCAGATTATAAAACACTTCCTACACAAAACACATCCCACGGAAAGTTCTATGGAATGGTGCTGCTCTACTGGAGAGTCAAATCCTTTTGAATAAGAGTCCCCTTTTTAGGCACCCTTATAGCCTAGACTATGGTAGGAACTTTGTGAAAAAGCAAACCTACTTTAACAAAACTTCGTCTGATGCATGGATGGCAAAGGATTGAAATTAATATCCTGGCAATACTGAATCAAAACTCACCGGGATTTTCTAGTTAAGAAACATCTACCTATAGAGGTCTGAGAAAAGTATGTGTGAGTAGCAAAATAATATAAGAAAATAAGAGTATGACCTGGTTACTGACAAATGAGAATTAAAACATTTGCAAATAACATGTCAATAACTAAATGAACCTTGAAGCTAGTGAAATTAATGCTATCAGGAAGCACACGAGCAACTGCTGGGTAAATTATAAGAGTTATACAGAATGTCTGAGGAATGAGAGCGTAGATGGGTAGTAATCAGCAAAAAACCTCTTAGAGGAACAAAAGCCATGTATGTCCTTTCTTTTCGAGTGGCGTCTCTGACACCTTCTGCTGTGGTGAGATGCATGGCTGGTGGCCGGGCGACATCATCAGGATCCCTTTGTTCACTACGCATGATTTCAGTCTTTTCCTCCTTCCTGTATACCTCCTAGAATCGAATGCTATGTCAGAAAGGAAACTGTCTCCTGATGGAGAAATCCCATCATCTCCAAAAGATTATGGCAACTCTGCTCTCCTGTTGGGATCAATGAACCAACCAGATTTTTGCACTGGGCTCTCTGATGGTCTCCACCATAGAAGCCCACGCCTGCTTCCCAAGGGTCTCATCCCACACACATCATGGAGACTGCCCTCTCCCATGGATGATTTAATTAGCTCTGGCACAGGAAGGAGGGAGGATTAAGGGCTGATTAAAGAGCTTATAGAAAATAGATATGATTTAGGAGAATAATCCTCTGGAAACCCAGGTCTGCCTGTGACAAATCCTCCTGGGCAGACTGTACTCTGGCAGAAATCACCGCTCCTACAGGACTAGCACAAGAGATCACCCTGGAAAGTCAGGTTAAAGAATTGCTCGTGATGGAAACAATTTGAGGAGTGGACAGAAACACACATGATAGATCTTCTAGTTGAAAAAAAAAAGGAAGTGGTTTCTCCTCCTTGTTTCATGAAGAGACAATGTAGGAAGTTAGGAAGTATTTATGAAACATGATTTATGCAACACACTCTTTTCTGGGTAATATTTTATTAATTAACGTTTATTTACCAACAAAGTAAAGCAACCACTCTGACAAGCGCCTTATTCAAATGTTAATGTTAATGTTAGAATTGGAATTAGCAGAAACTGCACAGAAGGCAAGGTGTCATCTTATCCCCATCTCTAACGCTTCTATAAATATTTGAGATGGCTCCAGGAGGCAAGCGAGTACGCTAATTCCTAGCTGGGACAGAACCCGCCACTGAGAAATTTCTCCCTTTCCAAGACTTGAGCACAACCCCAGAAGCAGTAGCGATGGAGAAACGGTGCTTGCCACCTTGAGTTGTCAAAAATAGAAGGAAGCAGAGGGCAAAGGATGACAGAACTCCAATCAACTGTGAGACCCCTGGCTGCCTGGTTTTCTTTAAGTTGCTATAGTTCAATCTCAATCAGGTTCTATTACACAGGGCAAGATCTTGATGAGCTCATAACCCTATAAACAGGTGAGATGTGGTAAACTTATTTGAATATAATTCATCCAGACAACACACTGGCACATCACGTAGCCCACAAATCTCCCTGTCGGCTAGGCTACCAAAACAGGCAAAGGGCTCCCCTTTGCAGAAATCTTCCTCTAAACTGTGCTAATTGTGTGGAAAATCCAGAGTCCTTTAACAGAAAGCTAATAATTAAAAAATTACAATTTCTTTCACAAAGTCTCCCAATAATTCTGCACGTTAGGAGTCATTTGCATGTGATATATGAAGGATATAGAAATTCTGAGATGTCCATACAATTTCCAAGGTATAAAATGGATCTGATAAATTCAGAAAGTCGTGCTCAAATTTATGTCTTCTTTGTCTGAAAGGGGTGGTTCCTTCCATGAGACCATGTGATTTCCTTATCTTCTGCCGTGAAAACCATGTTGTAAGCAATACGAAGTTCAAGAAAGAAACTTCCAGTTTTGATGATGGGAGGAAGTTGACTTAATGGTTTGAGAGTTTTTGAACACAGATTAATTGATCATCTACTTGCTTGACACCAGGCATCTTAGGGAGAAAATATCTTCGTTTCTGATCTAAAGAACAACAAATTCCCCTGTCATAGTTTCAGTTTAGGATTCTTAAACTGCTGTGGCATTCTGGGATCCTGGCATGGGTAGCAGTGGGAATAGGATGTGATCACCACCCTATACACCAATATAAGTCTGTGCTTGGAGGCAACAACAAAATCAAAAGCCAGACAGGAAGACCAGCTGTATCTACACAAGGGGCAAGAGAGAAAAAAAAAAATTAGGTATTGGCAGCACGAAGAGCTTCTTTGTGAAAATCCGAGGATTTTACAGTTCTCATATTTCTCGAAGTAATTCTTTTCTTTGGTGGTTGGGTATAAACAAGGTAAGTGTATTCAGTAAAGTGGTAGTACATTAGGCTTTTGAATTGTTACAGAAAAATCTAGATGGCTGACAAATTGAGTCAAAAGAAAAAGAGACTTCATTTTTAGTGAAGACTGAAATTATTAGAGAGATTGCTTAGGAATAGAATTAAAGAAAAATAGTTAAAAGTATTAGTAAGTATCTACAAATCAATGTGATATACCACATTAATACACAAAGAATAAGAACCATATGATCCTGTCAATAGATGCAGAAAAAACATTTGACAAAATACAGCATCCATTCTTGATAAAAAAAAAACCCTCAATAAATTAAGGATAGATGAAACTCAACATCATAAAGGCCATATATGGAAGACCCACAGCTAATATCATCCTCATTGGGGAAAAACAGAGCTTTTCTTCTATGGTCAGGAACAAGACAGGAATGTCCACTTTCACCATTACTATTTAACATAGAACTGGAAGTTTTAGCCTCCAGAATCAGATAACAAAAGAAATAAAAGGCATCCAAATTGGCAAGGGAGAAGTCAAACCTCCACTTTTTGCAGACGCCATGATACTCTATGCAGAAAACCCAAAAAGCTTTCCCCCCAAATTGCTGGAACTAAAACAGAATTCAACAAAGTCACAGGATACAAAATCAACATACAGAAATCTGTTGCATTTGTATACACCAATAATGAAGCAGCAGAGAAGGAAATCAAGGAATCGATCCTATTTGCAACTGCACCAAAACCAATTAGATGCCCTAGGAATAAACCTAACCAAAGAGGTGAAAGGCCTTTATTCTGAAAGCTATAGAACACTTATGAGAAAAGTTGAAAAGGACACAAAGAAATGGAAAAATATTCCATTCTCATGGATTGTAAGAATAAACATTGTTAAAATGTCTATACTCCCCAAAGCAATCTATAGATTTAATACAATCCCTATCAAAATACCAACAGCATTTTTTTTTTTTTGCAGAGCTAGAACAAACAATCCTAAAATTTATATGGAAACTTAAAAGACCCCAAATAGCCAAAGCAACCCTGAAAAAGAAAAAGCAAAGCTGGAGGAATTATGAGTCCAGGCTTCAAGCTATATTACAAAGCCGTAGACATCAGGACAGTATGGTACTGACACAAAAAATGATACATGAACCAATAGAACAGAATAGAAAACCCAGAAACAGACCCACAACTGTATGGCAAACTAATCTTTGACAAAATAGGAAAGAATATCCAATAGGGGGAGAAAGACGGTCTTTTCAACAAACGGTGTTGGGAAAACTAGAGAGCAACATGCAGAAGAATGAACCTGGATCACTTTCTTACACCTTGCACAAAAATAAGTTCAAAATGGATGAAAAACCTCAATTTGAGATCTGAAACCATAAAATATCTAGAGGAGAACATGGGCATGGACAACAACCTCTTTGACCTTGGCCACAACAACTTCTTTCTGGGCACAACTCCAGTTGTGTCTGGGGTGGGGGGTGGGAGGGAATGGAGAAACACACATACATAGAATTCCAAGCAGGCTCCATACTGCCAGCTCAGAGACTGGTGTGGGGCTTGAACTCACAGACCAAGAGATAATGACCCAGGCTGAAGAGTTGAACACTTGACTGACTGAGCCATCCAGTTGCCCCGAGAATGTATTATGTTAAGAGAAATCATCAGAGAAAGACAAATACTATATGATTTCATGCATATTGGAATTTAAGAAACAAAACAAATAAACATATGGGAAGGAGGAAAAAAAAGAAAGGGAAACAAACCATAAGAGACCCTTAATTATAGAGAATAAACTGAGAGTTGATGGAGAGGGGAGGTGGGGGATGGGCTAAACGAGTGACAGGTTTTAAGGAGGGCACTTGTTATGATGAGTACTAGGTGTTATATGTAAGTGTAGAATCACTAATTCTATTCTTAATTCTACTCCTAAAACCAATGTTACACTATGTGTTAGCCAACTAGAATTTAAATGAAAATTTGAAATAAAAGAATTCACTTATCAATTTTAAATCAAAAAATCATTATTAGGCACACCTTGGTGGCTCAGTCATTTTAGTGATCAACTTTGGCTCAGGTCATGATCTCGCTGTTTCCGGGTTTGAGCCCCGTGTCAGGCTCTGTGCTGACAGCTCAGAGCCTGGAGCCTACTTCAGATTCTGTGTCTCCCTCTCTTTCTGCCCCTCCCCTGCTCACAGTCTCTCTCTCTCTCAAAAACTAAAAAAAAAAAAAAAAAAAAAAAAGCATTAGAAAAAATTTTCAAGAAATCATTATCATAATGATGATGCAAGCTAATTTAAAGTTGTATACTTAAATATATGAAGTCTGTGAAGATTCTGCTCTTTACTTCTATATATTTTGTTGTTGCAACCATAATTTCCAGTATTTAATTTCCAACAACTTCGATCATTTCTCTTTCATAGTATCTCCATCCTTCCTTTTTCTGTCTTCTCTTCTTTTCCTCTCTCCCTTTTATACTTCTTTCTTGCTTTCATTTTCCTCCCAATTACATTATTCATATCTAAGAGTTAAAATTATACTTAGTTTCCCAAGAATTTTCTTTTCTTCTAATTGTGTCTGCAGGTGATGATGGATGTTAATTGCACCTTTCTGTAGTGATCATTTCACAATGTATGTAAATCAAACCATCATGGTATATACCTTAAACATATATGGTAAAGTATATCAATTATTTCTTAATAAAACTGGAAAGAAATTGTACCTAGTTTCTCTTTATGTTTCTTGTGTTAAATCTGTTCCTTTAATGACCGATTCTTATGGGTTGACTTCTAAGCTTAGTTTTATAACAACTTTTCTTTCAACCATTTGTGTGTGTGTGTGTGTGTGTGTGTGTAAGGTTCTATATTTGACTAATTTTTATCCCTGGAGAGGATTTCTTTAGCTCTGGGGACAATCTATTTTCCTGGTAGTCAACAAGGATTCCAGTTATGTGGCCTTGCCCCAGGCATAACGTAGGGCAGTCAGGAGACCTGTGGCCAGGAAGGCTCCCCTTGCAAAACCTGAGAGACAGCTTTGCCTTTAGAGATCAAGTAGGTAAAGCAAATGTTTGAAGCTGGTGGGGTTTTAAGGACTGTTGGCTACTGTGGAGATGGAGAACCAGAGAGTGTATCAATGTCTACCTTCTTCCAAATAAAATGAAACAATGTCAAATGAAACAAGTCTTTTGTTGTGATAAGGACTGATTCTCCCTTATCTTGTCACATTGATGAATCCTGCTTTGTGGCTTGCATGGATCCTCTGCAGGTACCATTTCCCTGCCCTTTTTGGGAAACATAAATTATGCAGGACAGTGCCCTACTTCTACAATACTAGCACCTGCTTTGAGAGTCCCTGGTCAGAATTTCCAAATTACTTTGTGAGATGTAAACCTGACTTGTAGTTTTATCCTGAAGGCAAATACGGATGCCTATTTATATGAAAATGCATACCTGACACAATTTTTCAACAACGGCTACTGATTACAGCCTGGTTATGGCAAACTGCTTTATTATTTGGTACATATTCATTTGTTTTATCCCATCTTTGGGAGGATTATATTCCTCTGCCCTAGTAATGTTGATTTTAGCCATGTCTTACTTAGGCCATCACAAGGACATGCTGAATTGGCACAGAGGCCCTTTAAATTGTACTTGTGCTGGTTGCTTATCCTCTTTTACTCTTTCATTCAAGCGTGAGAAGAGAATTTCCCAGGTAACTGCTGCTTCTTTAGCCTGGATCCTGGAAAACCAGAAGTTATAACAGGCCTGAACACCTCCACCCTCATCCAAAAGCCTAGAACAAAGCTACCACAGATCTGAGAGCATGAAGTAATGTTTGGTTATTATACGGCATTGAGACAGAATATGATACCAGGAATGGGCTGTTAAAACAAAACAAAAACAACAATAAAGAGAAACTAAACTATATATCATTAACTTTGGGGCAGAACAATGAATGGCAAGGGAGTAGTTATGGAAGGTTGACTAAAAGGCAATCCATATATTATATAGGTGGGGCAATTGATTAAACTTTCTCTTGCAATATCTAGAAAGTAGTCAAAATATTTGAAAATCCATGCCTTTGGTTAATGCACTAGTTTGTAGTTGAGTTGATTGTTATGGGTAGTGTTTGAGAAGATTCTATGAGAAAATGACATCAACTTAAAGAAAAACAAATGAGAAGATGAAATTAGGAATGAGAGGAAAACAGAAAATCCAGAATTTTCCTTATGCAGGGTCGAATGATGCAATTCTTTCTCTCTGCCAACCAAAGATAAAATTGACAACTTTGAGTGAGATCCAGTTCAAGTCTCAACCTCAGGCACAGATCTAAAAAGGACATGATGATTACTCTTTTTGTTAGATCCACTGATGAATTAATCTGTCCCAGATTATCCTTTCAAGTAATCACAATGACTCATAACAGATACCAAGGACAAGCTCCCACAGGTACATAAGAAATTCAAAGTTATGTATGAACTGAGCATCCCATCTTGCCAAGAATTATGGATGATGACATTGGCATACAAAGCTGATGTAATTAAATGGATAAAGATAAACCAGACCCCAAACATATATATACATATGGAAACAAAAGCCACAAAAATCTTGACAAATGTATTTCCAATCCAGACTAAAAGGTACTGTGACTCTTTGAGATACAAAGACCTGGAAACCCAAATTTAGACAGAAAGCAGCCTGGGAATGCCTCTCAGCCACCCTAGAGACAATATTTTCTAATGATTTTTGGGGACGTGTCTAAGGAGAAAAATGGAAAGGGAAGAATTTATAAGGGCAGAGTTAAGAGTCAATGGAGCAGCAGTGAATAGGGGTTAATCCCAGGGGGTAAGTCTGGGGCCTAATCAGTTTCTTACTACCTGGATGGGAGACATGGCAAAGTCTGTCCTGCTGGATTTCAGAATTGCTGTGAATCAGTGACTGCCATGGGTCTCCCATTCTCACCCTTTCTGAATGTGTGTGTTCTATGTTGGGTGTCATGGGAGGAGATAACCTGTCACTCTAAGTCCAACTTCTCTGGATCAAGAGGACTTATATCTACAACCAATAAAAGGATTTGGGGTCTGATGCCATGTTTGAAAGGGACGTTGGGGCTTCTCTGTTGTGGATAAGGGGACTGTATTTTATATTTTGGATCAAGTCAACACTTATGATTAAAAAGCAAGACTGGTAGATTTTATTACTTAAATAATTACACTGTCCTCCCCCACCCTCTGAGGATTGGATGACATTTTCTATCCCACTCATTTTGGGGTTGATCATATGATTTACTTTGACAAAAGGAATGTGCCCTGGTGTTAGAAATATCATATGCCTTCACCCACCTTAGTGTGCTCCGGTCTTTGACAACGATGAAAACAGGACATTCCAGAAAGTATGTGCTTCTTTAGCCTGGGTCCCAGAATGAACCATTTGGAAAGAAGCTGAATGTAGCTCACACCTCAAGCAAAACCTCCACAGACAACCTTCATATACAAGAGCAAGAAATTAACATAAGCCAGTGAGATTTTAGATGCATGAGTTACCGCAGCAAATCTGATTAATATACCAGCCTACTAGCCCATGGCCCATTTTTTGAATTCACTGAGTCCTTATTATACAATTCTGTCAGAAAGATACATCCTTTTTTGGAGAATTTGCTGTTCATTTGTATATGTTTGTTAGCTCCTCTGTTCTGTTGGCTTTCATGCCATATATTTATATCTTTTAGAAATCACTGCTTCAGTCTGGAAACAGCATTTTCCCTCATTTTCCAATATTTCCATGAATTTATTCTTAGATTTTATTTTTTATGCCTTTTGAATGGAATTTTCAAGAGGAAGAAATAGCTTTTAAATTTAGTGTGTCAACTTGACTGGGACAATATGGTGAGATTCTCTTTAATCCCATTGGTATTAGAAATGTGTACCTATAAGAAGATTGGTTATATAAGAACATCCCTTGTTCGTGTGACAGTTTTCAAGTGTGAAACAATCGTATTTCAATTGGGGAAGGGGGAGAATAAGTGGTACAAAACTATCTGAGGAGATGTACATATCTTTTGGGGGCTTCATGGTCCACTGAACTTCTTTAGTAACTCCATTGTTTTCCACTAACCCCAAACAAAGTTCTCTAGATATTCTAAAATCCAAGTGATTTGATTCAATTGATGAAACTAAGAGAATCTAACCAAATGTAATAGCTATTATCTACTAGTTAAGGCACGAGAATCCTGTTTTAATTAGGAATTGATGAAACAATTTATGATATAAAAGAAGGATTATTTCTGAATAAATTGAGGCAAAAATATGCAAGGAGAGGTAGGAGCCACAGAGAAATTCTCAAAGGAGCCTAATGGCATGGAAGACCAAAATTGTTCTCTAGCTTAAAACCACGTGCCATTAAAAACTGCTATAAGTACACTATGATTTTCAGTAGCTATTGATACTGGGACCTTTTACTCTGAGTTGAAAATATTCATATTATTCTGAAAGTTCTTTGAAAATTAGACAACTGTCTACCAGAGCTTTCTATAGGTATCATACAGTTTGGAGCTACTAAAATCACAGGCTGAAAATGGCCTCTCCATTTCCATCCAGCAATCCCCATGTCAGAAGTTCTAGTGTTCTCCTTTTACCTCCTGCTCCACACTGTTGGGCTAGGAGCACTTCGTTAGCATGCTTTCAGCTTAGCATGTTTTAGGAAGCATTATCCTATCTTCGCCCAATGTACATGTATGCACATGTGCAAGGATACCTGCATGGTTTGAATTATCCTACCATTCTTTCAGACAGGTCCAGATGAATGGCACCAGATTATTAACTCTATTGTCATCAAAACAAAAAAAGTAAACCAGATGATTCTAAATCTTTTATCCTGTTAGGACACAGAGCAGTTATTTAGTGTCTAAAGAGAAATTTCTTCTTGAATCTATGAGTAGAATTGGCACTCTAGAACCAGCTTTGTCACCAGTCATGGTGACACTGCATGGTGACACTGCATGGTGACACTAACTGCAGTAACCATTCTCCAAGATGGCCTCAGTGGTCTCGCCTCTTGGCAATCATCCACTTGTATCATCCTTTCCCACATTCTATCAGGTTTGGTCTGTGTGATCAGTGCAATATGGAAAAAGTGATGGTATTGTATTCCTGAGATTATAAAAGATACCATAGCGTCTGTTTTGCTCTTGCTCTCTCACTCACTTGTTCTGGGGGGAATTCTACTGTGAGCAGTCTCCTGGAGTCTCTTGTCCTTGGGGGAGAGAACTGACACCTTTTTCTAACAGTCACATGGCCATGTGAGTGAGCTTGAAAGTGAATTGTATACTCTCAGTCAAGCCTTCAGAGATTGTAATCTTGGCCACCAGCTTGGCTACAACTTCATGACAGACTCTGAAGCAGAAACACCTAGGTATGCCCCTCTTGGATCCCTGACCCTCAGAAACTCTGGAAGATAATGTTTTAAGGTGGCATATTTTGGGATAATTTGTTATGTAATAGATAACTAATATAAGCACAAAGCCATTGTACAACTCTGTGCCTCCTTTCTTACCTGTAAAATAATATGACATATTTTTACCTACCTTATAGAAATAGGTTCTAAATAATGTATAATAACCACTTGCAGTGGGAATATGTAACGACTTAGAAAGAAAAATAGCATTTAAAGCTACATTTTTATCATTCTTTATAGAAATCATTTATGTTAATTTTAAATTACCACATCTGATGGTATCATAACAACTTTTGTTTGTTAAAAAAAAGAGAGAGAGAGAAAGAAATTCTGTTTTTTTAAAAATACAACTAGCAAAAATAGTATGCAATTATACTTCACTTTTTCCACAGGTGCATAACAAACTTTTGTCTCAGATGTCTGTATTTGGAGTTTATTTTTAAATCACGTTTCATCTTCTGCAAGAAAGTATAGTATTGATAGGATACTTTGCTTATCATACTCCTTGACTTGAGGCCATCTTTTAGTCATGATGAGATACTTTAAGACTTAGTGTCACATTAGTTTTGTTTTTGCCTTGATGGAATTAGAGACCTATAGAATTTAAACAGACTCTGTTGAAAGTGGGATGGAAAGCATTTGAAACTAGATGTTCAGCAGTTGAGCAATAATTTTTCATGAGTCATGGCTTGTTCATATAACCTCTCCTGACTTTGAAAGTCTATAATCTATTCCAAGATATTTGGCAATTTCTACAGCTTTTAATTGCTTTGCATGATGTGTGACAGACAGTCTTTCTGCATGTGTCTCAATGACAAGGACACAGAGCTTTTCTTACTTGTGGGTGTCTTTCTTTTCATGTCTTGTCAAGTACATTTTTATATTATGAATTTATACTATGAAGATCTGTTTCTCTGCTCCTCTGCATACACAATGACTTTTCCTTTTAATGCAACATCATATGCAATTTTTTTGAAAAAAAAAAAAAACACATTTCACACTAAATGTGGAAATCCAAATGTAAAACCCAATCAGTTTTTGATACCATTAATGCATGCATTACAATAAGAACTTAAGTAGATATATTCTACCACTGCAACATTATGAATACAAATAACAATTTTCTCACAATGTATATCTTTCAAGACTGTTAAAACTTGAATGAAGTATATCATTCAATGTCATAAATTGACAGAGTAATGTAGTGACTGCCTACCCTGTAGGAAGCACTTCATATGCTTCATACATTGCTTTATTTAAGTTTACCAATAGCCCTTCTGGGTTCCAGATGAGGAGATCAATACTTACGAAGGTTAAGTAACTTGTTCAGGCATATCAGATATAAGGGACCAAGTCAGAATTTAATTCTCATCTTTCCCCTCCAAATATTGTGCCCATTCTAGCATTTACTACTGTTTCTCAAATGATAGTATTGATTTTACTGTAGTCTTCAGTCTATTCCTACTAAAGCAAGATCAGTGAGAAAAAATTCTGTGAGCTTTTAGCTTGGGAGATGGAAAGAGATCTCGTACTCATGCTTGCTATCTTGATAATCTCTGTAACTGAGCCCACAATGTAAGTGTAAGCCTTTCCTAGAAAAAAAAAAATCACACTTCTTCATGTAAAAGCTGTTCTAGCTTTGGTTTAAGAGAGCAGAGAAAAAAAAATTAAAAAGATTAAAAATAACAAAGTCAAAGCGATCACAGCAGAGAAATCTAAGCATTTTCTAAAAAACAATTAATTTTACCCATTATAACTAACAAAAGTCAAGAGCTCAAAATGCATGTTGTTAATATTAGATATTTTCTCTGAACTTTTTTCCAGATGAGCCACTATTTTGCCTAAAAAAAAATCTAGATAAACGAGGAAGTGCTAGGTGTGCATGCATTTGCTCACAGAAACACATGTGTAAGGAGAAAAGAATTTTAATTTTATTTCCTGCATCCCCAGGATCTCTCTCTTGTTACTTAAACAAAATAGTTTTTAATTATGGGGACTCCCTACAGAGAGACCGCATGATTCAAATAAGGACAAAATTCCAGAGAGACATTTTAGCAATTTGGGGTTTATATGCTGACTGTAGTTATAAAAACCATTTTTCTGACCAGCTAGCTGCTGTTTTTTTTCTACTTTCTGGTCAACCTACAACCTATTACAGTACCTAATTATATATCTATTTTGTATATGTTAAATTTACTCATAGAAAATAAGATGGAGAAGAAATGAATCTTTTGGAGAATTATTAAAGTTATATCCTCCCAGATACAGTGGGAACCTTTTATAATTCTGGCATTTAATTTGAAATTTAATGATGAAGGCGATCCCTCCTTGTTTTAGACTAAAATCTTATTTTGTGTCCACATATTGTATAATTCCCCCCAAAGTGAAGAATATGCAACAAAAAGAAAATAGTTTCAGGAGGCTCCATGACCATCTTGGAGCCCAATATGGGGCTTGAACACATAACCCTGAGATCAGGACCTGAGCTGAGATCCAGAGTCAGATGCTTAACCAATTAAGTCACCCAGGTGCCCCAAAAAGATGAAATAATTTTTACATAAATTATTTGGATAGTGAGTTACCCATACTTAAATCAGACTGCAACACATTAAAATTTGTAGAAATCATGGTGACTAGCTTCTGTTCCAGTTGAGGAAATCAAGCACAGTCTTAGTAACAAACCATGCAACTACAATCTATTTTTTAATGCTGAACTTATTTACTGTTAGCACTCACTTATCTGGTGATTTCACTAAACCTCATGGCTTTAAATGCTCTATGTATGCTACTACCACCCAATTTCACATTTCCAGGCCGTACCCGTTTCTTTCATTTCAGACTCATATGTCCACCTGCCTACTTGGCATCTTCTTTTTCATGTGTATTAGTTTTCTCTACATGATTATGTCCAATATGGAGACCCGACCTTTTCCACCAAAGGCTACTCCTCTCTCATCTCCCCCATTTTACTGAATGACAGTTGATGCTTCTAGTTCTTTGGGCCAGAAAACATGGAGTCATTCTTGACACCCTGGGATCTCTCTCTTTCAACAGCAAATACTGTCAGCTCTTCCTTCAGAACAGATATAGTCATTACTTCTTACCACATCCATTGCTCTTACCCTTGTTCACGTAAACATCATTTATCACATAAATAGTTTCAGTATCCTCCTAATATATCTCCTTACTTACACCTCTGTCTTTCTAAAATCTGGTTTTGACACAACCACTTAAGTGATTGTGTTAAACCCTAAGTCCACACATATATCCTACCTCAAAGAAAAGCCCTCCAAAGGCCTTCCCTTCCACCCAGAGTAAAAGCCAGAATGCCACACAGGCCCTAGGATGGGTCCGCACCCTCTTCTAGCTTTTCCCCATCCCTACTTTTAAGGACCTCTTCCTCTGACTCCCACTATTTACATGTTTACTTACTCTGCTCTGCTCTCACTCACTGGTTCTTGCAGTGAGTTCCTCACATGTGCCAGGCAGGTCCCCCATCACATGCATTTGCCTCATCCTGGAACATTGTCTTCTCAGTGTTCATGTGGCTAGCTCTCTCACTGTTTTCAAATTAATGCTCAGAAGCCACGTTCTCCACGAAGTCTTCTCAGACCACTCTCTTGAAAAGTGCAATCCCCGTTCCAACATTCTCCACCCCCCTTTCCTGCCTTATCTACTTCTCTGATTTGAGCTTAAACTCTATAGAAGCAAAGATGGTAGCTCTTTTGTTCAGTAATGTGTACACAGTACAAACGGTATTGAATAGAACAGAACATGTGTTTACTCAATAATTGAATGAGCAAGTGAAAGAATGATCTGTTAATGTCTAGTAATTAATCAATTTGTTAAAGTTTTGGGAAAATATTGAGCAAGATGCCCTCACTTGTAATATGTATCTGTAAAATCATACCCATTAGGAAATACTGATTTTTAGACATAAATACTGTATTAAACATTTTTTTTTCCATTCATTTGAAGTGCCAGAGTGATCTCAAGAGCTAATGCCACTCTGGGCCATATGAATTTGTAGTTCCTATCATTGAAAGAAGACTATCAGGAATTACCTCATTTGATATCATTTAAAATGATATTGTAGATAGTAGGTGGGGTGAGGTGGTGGGTATCTCATTGACATTCCAAGTTTTGCACTATAGGAATTTTAGCTGGTATTTTTTTAAAGGTATGTTTAGGTCTAATAAAGGATGCTTGTAGAAATCCACTCAACATTCCCAAGACCAGTCAAACTCTAGCCTCCACAGAAACTATTTATTCATGTGGCTTTTAATGTATGATGTCACAGCATTTATATAAGCATCTGGCTTTTATTTATACATATAGGAATTTAAGCATGTGTAAGTTGTGAGGTCTCTTATGTGAGGAGTAGTTTCTATATTTCTCTGAACCTGTCATAAGAATGGTAACTCAATATGCAAATGAGAGTTGACTTGATTGAAAGCCAACCAAAGTAAAGAGTGTGAATATTTGCTTAAGAAAAGTGTGTCAACTCTTTGTCTATATGAGCACAATGTAAAAGTTTTCCTTAATTTTATCAATTCAGCGCAACACTGCATTAGTGCTTTCAGTATTTTAGCATCAATTCCTGGCAGGCAGGACTTGTGACTATTGAACTTTTCTCTGAATAGCAGTCTGTGCAAGGGGATGCTTAATAAATGCCATTAGACAGTGATTGCTTGTGTTTAATATTTATTGAGCACCTATAGGGGCCTTGAGACCTTGGTCCAGGATGAAAAGCTTTAAAAAACCCTGTACTTAATTAAGAAAAACATGGTCCCTGCTCCCAAGAAGCTTATCTGCTAAAGCAGACAACACGGATGTGGGTGCACAGAGAAAATTAATTTTTTTTAGCTAAGTACAGAAAACCACCACCACTTTCATGAAACTGCAGAATTTCTCTTCTTCCCTCTCAAACTTGTTTTCTTTGTGAGGGCTTCATGTTAAACGTCTGGCAAGGAACAAAGGTAGAAGAGCCTGGAACAAGGACAAGGGGATGAGGCAATGAAGAAGAGGGGTGCTAACAGATGGCCAAGCGGTAAGTTGTATGGCCTGAGGGAAGGAGCCGTTGGGAGGAGAAATGGAATTTCTGTAGGTGGCTGCCGTGGTTTCTGTATTTTTTAAATAATTATAATGTACCCTCATGATCATGATTAATTAATATTTAAGTTCAGGTTGCAAAGAATACCAAATATGAATGAATCAGATGTTGATTTCCTTCCTTTAAGGCGTGCTAAAAAGCACAGCTGTGATAGAAGGCAGAATTGGCATGGATTTAAAACATATCACAGTTTATTAGGAATGGCTTCACAATGCGTTCATGTTCATGCTGCCAGAGACGAGAGAAGTGAGAATAGGGTGGGAACTAATTACAAACTGGAGTTCTGTTTATATTTCCATTGTAAAGATGAATATTTTCAGGTGTACTCTCATTCCATATCTTGAATATAATAGGGTCAGCACAGGAAAGATTTGGTTATGCACGAAAGACATATCTACCTGAATCCTAAAACTGTCTTATACAGATTTTATTAAATCAATAAAAGAGATTTAGTTCCCAATTCCCGTGTTCCAAAACTTGTCTTTGCCATATTTGCTGGTATCTGATCGTTAACTGCGTGAGAGTTACACTCCTGGTTTCCCAGGTTAGGATGATAGTGGATCAAGGAGAGAAGATCAAGAGTCCAAATCTGAAGGAAAAGCTGGAAGTGAAGTCTGGGAACAAGCCAGTGTTAGTCTCCACATCACAGAGAAGTCAGAGGCAGAGGAAACAATGGCAGCAAGTCAAAGCAAAGGAAAATATCAGGGTAGAGAGAGTGAGACCCAGCCCATGAGGCGAAGGCCCAGGGAATGTTCTTGAAGCCAAGGATTTCTGGGCAGGCCCAGTTGTAGATTAAAACCATAAAAGGCATTGCAGTGCGGCTAATACACACACATTCCTCACAGTCTCAGGGTGAATTAAAGCAAGTACTATCTGAATAAAGTGGAGGAAAGACCACAGATTCAAGTATATTAAATAAAGTGACAAGATTCCTTTGCCACAAAACTTCTTTGGAATGACAAAAGTCTTTTCTCTATGTGCTTCATTTCTTGGCGGCCGGTCCTTTTGTTAACTATTCTCTACTTCCAATCACTCTGGTTTGTAGACAAATTCTTCCCTATAACAAGGTCTCTTCAGATATCACCTAGTCTTCTACCTGATTCATAAACAGACAGGAGTTCTCCTGTCTCTGACCCCTCTTAACATGTTAAGTCCTTCATATGACATTCATTATATCCTGTTGTGCATTGCAATTATTTTTTGTTTCATTCCCTGTAAATAGACTGGAAGATACTATAGGTGGAGTTCTCCAACCCTGCATATCCTGAAATGTCTAGCATCTAATGCCTGAATCTAGCTAGGAGACAGCGACATTCTTTTTAATGTTTATTTTTCAGGGAGAGAGAGAGAGAGAGAAAGAGAGAGACAGAGTGTGAGTGGGGGATGGATAGAGAGAGAGGGAGATACAGAATCCAAAGCAGCCTCTTGGCTCTGAGCTGTCAGCAGAGAGACTGACACAGGGCTCAAATCCACAAACTGCAAGATCATAACCTGAGCTAAGTTGGATACTTAACTGACTGAGCCACCCAGGCTCCCCCTAACATTTTTGTGTGATGTTTGTAAATGTGGAGAAAAAGGTCTGGCTTCAAACAAATACCTGGAAGGCCATGTGAACCTCCATGATATCTCACACCCGTGTCTTATTTTATCCTCGTGCTAATCTTTGGGTGCGACTGTAGTCAAAATCCTTGTCTATTACTAACAATCTATAGAATTGGACTTATAGGAAATTTGCATAAATGAGGAAGAGACAAAAATAAACATTTCTGTATATATGTTGATGCTTAAATATTTCACTGTAGAAATTTATAACTTTGCTCTTTTGAAGAGAATGCATTCACATAGTGAAGATGAAATAAAATTCCATTTGAATTTCATGTGCATCCTAGAACTGTCTTTCAGGTTTACTTTTTATCCTGTGATAAATCTGCATTCTGGAGTTGATTGTTCACTCTCATTTCAAGCAGTATTGCTGACGAGTTTCAGTCAGCTCAAAATATTTATTAGGCTTTTAATTTGTGGTAATCACTAGGAGGTATACAGAACTGAATCATAATGAATCAAATCTTTTCCTGGAAGCTTCCTAATATAGTGGGGGGTGGGAATTCAAATCCACTCAAGGAAGGAGAGAAGTACCATGAAATTTGCAAGAAAGGTGGGGGAAGAAAGTAGAGGAGGTGTTTGCCTTTAGGTCTTGAAGGATGAGCACAATTTTAATGAGAGACTGGGGTGAAGAACAGTCCATAGAAGAAATTGCAGCTGTCACAGGAAACAGACCATCACATTTGTCTCCCAGGCAGAAACACACCTACAAATGTCTGGGAGGATGCTTGCTGTCCAAAAATGTACCCAGGGTCTTTTCTCTATGGAAGGTGGATTATAAACCATTGCTTCATAGACTTCATTCTCCTAGCAAATGGGGACCTTCGGTGTTAACTAAACCCATGATGACAGAGTAACTGGAACTCTTAGAGGAAAAAAAATGCACAGTGCAACAGAATTTCAGTGAAGTGAAATGATCTTTCTGTCTCTAATCTTTCCAGCCTTTCAGACTTTGAGCAGTCAAAATGCAGAAAATTTTTTTCTTTCTTTCTTTCTTTTAGTCTTTTTTTGGGGAAGGGGGATGGGCTGTTGAGAGCAGTAAGCAATAAAAAGCTATTCTGTGTTGCCCTGGGAGGTCCCTGCTCAATAGTTAGTAGCACATGGCTGGCACTTGAGATAGAAGGTTTGGGGAGTTAACCAGAGTGCAGTAAAGCTTGTAGGAAAGGCTCCCTTAGGGAATTAGATATTTTAGTGGGACAATGAAATTGCATTGACTGCAAAGGGCTAAATAAAACCTTTCCCACAGGTTCCTGGGGAGTGGGAAAAACATATGAGGAGCTTTGATGTGGGAGGCACCCTACAAAGCACCACATACTCTAGTGTGCTTGGAGGCTTTGCTCTTCTGCCCTGGTCTGCCCAAAGCTGCACCAAGCACCTCTGCCCAGCATCTAGGGGTGGGCGCATGCTCCCTGCCTGGGGTCCCAGCTATTGGCATTTGCTGTTGAGATCCTGGCCGGGACCTCTGTTGTCACAGCTACTCAAGGCTTCAAGTTGCCAGGACACTGCTCTTGGTGGAATGGCCCCCTTCTTCTGGAGACAGACCCCCACTGTGTTCTAAGTTGAGAATTAGATACACTGGGAACAATTTGGGGGCTTTGGCTTAATTACAGATCGCTACATGCCACCTGCAGGAACTTCCCTCTTTTCTCAAGGAATAGAGCCTTTGAAGAGCATCTCTAATACGGAGTGTATTGCTCACCTCTGATGATAATGGTGGTAATAACAGCATTGATGGTGATGATGATATAATAATAAACTCTTATAGCACTTACTATGTTCCAGGCATCATTGTAAACGGATTACATTAATTAGGGCAATGATCTATCAGGAAGAAATGATGTGTCAGATAAAGTCTTACAATGCTACCAGTATAGTTCCTGTGGTAGAGGCTGGTGAGATGCTCCAAACCTAAAATTTCTCCTCTTCGTGGGCATACAGAGAGAGTTCATTTTCTAGACTTCTTGCAAATAGACAGGCACTTCCCGGCCAATGGACAGTGGGTGAAAGCATTTCACTTTACTCCCTAGCTGAGCCACAAATGTCACAAGCAATTCTCCACGTTCTTCTCTCTGGGATGGCAGGATACAGATGACCTAGTGCAAGACTCCAAGGAGACCTTCATACCGTCTTTCATGCTTGAGGTTCTGTGAGCAAGTTAAGGCCACAGAAAATGATTTTTGCCAGCATTTCCTGAGTTCTTCCCAGGATGGTACATGGTTACTCGATGCATACTAGACACATAAGAGAGAATTTAATTCCTTATATTCATGGATGCCTCAGGTCGTTAGATTTTTCCTGGACTCTGGACAAGGCTTTCCTGGGTGTTAATGCTGCCATAAAGGAGCAAAAGCCTGGATCCCTGAGTCATTGCTTGGCAGGGAATTGCCAAGGACTTGCACGCTTAACTTCACAGAAGGGAAAAATCAGCTCTTTGGGGGTATACTCACTAAGGTTTGAGAGTTTAGGCATTACAACAGGAGAGTCCAGCTTATCTTAATTCATCTCCCACTCAGATTTACCAGGAAGAACTCTCTCCCATCTTCTCTGATATGTAGCCACATTTAAGTATCTGTTATGAGAAGACCACTCATGTAACTTTCCTGTTCTTTCACGGTCTAGCACACAGTCCTTGTCCCCACTCTCGTTCAAGGACATAATTATATCATGGATAGGATGGCTCAGACTGGCTTGAACTAAGAGGTATCTACGTACACAATACTAGGAAATCTGTTCCAGATGGAAGACAAGATGAAAACATAAAGCCAAATGCCTTAGAAAGAACACCTAGAAATACTTAACATTCCTTGAAAAGAAGGGAAGATTCAGAATTGTATCTATTGTTCCAAGAGACTCTGAATTCTTTTCAATTGTTTTAATAGATATAGGAAATAGGGTGAGATTGTTATGACTCATACATAAACTAGCTGAAAGACTAACTCTAAATGGAGGTGAAGTTTATGGTTTGAATCTGGTGTGGGTTAGGGAGGGCATTGTAGATTGCAGTATTTTATAGTCCCACGGGCATGCTAAACCCTACCGGTCACTTCACATTAGCAGTAAAGGCAATGAAGAGGTAGAGGAGGGGTCAATGTACCATATCTTCCAAAAGCTGATTCAAAGTCAGCTTCTCTTCTCTAGGAAAGAAGTTAGGCTAAAGATCTCTAAAGCTTCTGATTGGTTTCAAACTCTGATAGTAAGAAACAGAAAAGGGTATTGGCAATGGTTATACAGCTCTGATCCCCTCAAACCTCTAAGAGAAACCGAACAAGGCAACATTTCATGAAAGCCTAGACATTCTTCTCTCAGTGTCTGCTTTCAGTAGGTTTGCAGGGTGGGTGGGTGTAGGGGCTGGAACACAGCCCTGCTCTGCAAAGAGAAGAGGCGCCACTGCCTCACTGTCTTGTGTTTTTCCAACCAAACTATCTGTTCCTTGAACAGAACCCCATTTCATATTCTTTCTTTGCCATCTCCCCATCCTTATCCAGTAGCACCCAGGAAAGGTCTCAGAATTTAATAGGTCCTGAGATTGATTTGTTGATTTCCATATATGACAAACTGCATGCTCTCATTATATGTGGCTCATATTTATGAATTATTAGAAAAATAATGACTAATTGTATTTTTGAAGACTAACATGAGACTTGATGCTCTTGATTTAAAGACATTTATACAAAACTTCATTACGAAGACAGTCTTTATTGTGAGAGCAATCATGCACTACTTAAAGCCTCCAAGTTATAGTAACAAGAACATTAAGTTTATAGCATGGATATTAAAATACTTGAATTTTTTAATAAAGTAAAGTGGTAAACACTTCTGAGTTTAACTCTTTCCTTCTTCATCTCTCCTGCTTCATTTGAATAAGCCATTACGTAGGATGCATGTCCATAGTATTTCGTCTTCAGTACCAAACACCCACATAGGGAGCATGCCAGAATTTCAGACTCATGTAGTACCCTATAGTGTCATTCATACCTAGAGATTTAATGAAATTGTATTTGCTGAAAGAAAAGTGAATTTTCAATCACAAACACTCATTGAATACCTAGTAGTTTTCAGGAAATGTGCCAAATACATTTGGTCATGAGAAAATAGGAAGAAATAGGAAATTCATACTAACATTCAGGAACAATTAGGGGAAATAATATTGTTAGTTCTAAAAGAGAAATTGGGCAACATTTATTTTATACATTAATGCACTAGAAGGGTCAGCTCCCTTCAGCCCGGCATGGAAGAAGTCCTAATTTCACCTCTAAGGGATACTTCCATTTGTTAATTTCTCGATCAGGGGGGTATATGAACTGATGAATTTAGCTGATTAGAAAACACAGACCTCTGAGTTCATGACATCAGAATTGACCTTGCTGCATAGCAGCTGACTTCACTCATTTCTGTGACACAAAATGTGTCCAACACCCATCAGCCACCTAAGCCTAAGGCAGTGCTACTCTAAGTGTTGGCTGGGAGTCCACTCATAGACCATGGACCACAAAGAAATAAGAGTCAGCACTGACAAAGCATTTAGAAACTTACAGCAACTTATAGAGCAATTTTATGCACGTTGAGTCTTATAATTTAAAAGTTGGAATTCTATTTTAGATATCATTTCATTTTTCCACTAACTGATTTTTAGTGTAGCTTATAAAAGTATTTGCACACAGCCTATAAAACGAGTCTTTGACCATAGATTGTTCGAGAAGAACTGGCATGGGGTATAACATCCTGGATGCAAGAATGCACTCTGGAGCTAGACAACATGCCAACACCATCATTTTCCAGCTGTGTGATACTAAGAAAATTGCTTAACTTCTCCGTGTTTTACTCTCATAATGTTGTTCTGGGGATGACACTAGTACTACCCCCTTTGGTGAGTTGTGAGGATGTAAAGCACTTAAAACAGAGTCTGGGACATCGTGAGGGATATTATCCTTGGTTGTAAGGGGACAGGCTTTAATATGGCAACATAATCAGGATAAGAATTCAGAAGGGGAATGTAAGAAGTCATTTCTGTTAGCCCACTGTATCCTGCTGTAATTCTCTCTAGAAATAGTCATGTTGATATTCTGAGAGAGTTTAACTCCTCAGAAAATATATCCTAAGAGTTTAATAGTCTCATTAGAGCTTGTCTTCTACCAACTTGTCAATGGATGGTAACACGGCTGCACAAAAGCTAACTAGATCTAAGGTACAGGTATGCAAGTAATTATTCCTAATCCTTTTTTAATTTACCTTTTTCTTCCTACTGATTTACATAGCTGAACCACATATCATGCCCATATGCATGATGGGCAGATGCATTTAGGTTTTTTTTTGTTTTTTTTTATACTCGTTTTCTCAATCAAGAGCTGTTTCTCTATTAATTTATCTTGAGCTATTCTACTTTCTGCAGTAAGTTAGGTGAATTTTATTCCTATGGCCTGGTCCCCAGGTTTTCCTTCTGCTACAATTCAAGACCAATTACAGCACCATTCTCTAATGTACACCTTTAACAGTAAGCACATGTCATCAAGAACTAAAATCTTAAGCAACTCGGGGGTGAGGGAAGCTAAAGTAAAGAACAGCAGGCTTTTTAATTTCTGGTTATGTTTCTAGTTTCTGAGTTTCCACAATGACAGAAGTAATTGTTTATATATTTGAGTGATACGTTTGGGTCATGGCTTTTTTTCTTTCTTTTAGCTCTCTGATATTGGGAAAATTGCTAAAATCTGAGCCTCAATGTTCTCATTGCTAAACTGATAATCATCCTGAATCACATGGCTTTTGTGATAAGTACTAATAGCCACCATTTAACGAGAGAGGCTCTATATTCCATAAAGTGTGTGAATTATATATAACTCCTAAATTATATATAGATTTTAATTCAAACAATGGCTTAGGAAGGTAGGCATGATTACCCTCCAATTTATTGATAGAGAAAGTTGAGTTTAAAGAGCATGAATAATTTGTTTTGGTTATCACAACTAGTAAGGAGCAGAGCTGGGATTTGAACAGAGGTCTCTCACTGAAAACCTGTATTTCTGGCTTTAGATCATCAAAGGAGTTAATAGAAGTGCATTCATTTTTGTAAACCAAGTTTTTAATGCATACCTGGCATTCTCCTCACCCATTCCCACTTCTAGAAAACTCCAACCCCACCAATAGCAGGTCAGGAGTGTGGGCTTCAAAAGCTGCTAACAATTACTTTCAATTATTCTAGTAACCAAGAGGAGACAACTTGAAGTTGCTGTTTTCTGAGGCAGCCAGAACAATTTGCCATTTTCAAGGTTTATTTAGGTTTATTTTATTTATTTATTTTGAGAGAGAAAGAGAGCATGAGCAGGGGAGGGGCAGAGAGTGAGGGCAAGAACCATCTCACAAACTGTGAGATCATGACCCAAGAAATCAAGAGTCAGATGCTGAACTGACTGAGCCACTCAGGCACCCCTAGTTTGCCATTTTTAGTCCCTGATACCAATTTCTTTTCCTACAGGCATCCTCACTGGTGGACCAGTTGTCAGAGCTGATCCATCTTTCAGAGACTTGCTTTTTTCTCACACTCTATGGGGTCATTTGATGAAAAGACTGACTCCAAACCAGGCTGAAGCTTTTGCTTCAAGGGGCTGTGTTTTGGAGCTGGCTCACAAACTGCTCCTCTAGGGCAGTGGACTGAAAAGTAACCCTAAAGGGAGAATTATGGACTGTGAAGCCTTGCCTGACAGGCTGTCTTTCCCAGAATTAGTAGGAAAGTGAAAATGCATGTTGTAAGAGGGCAAGTCCCTGGTATTGCAGGTCTTGATGAGATCTCTCATTGGGAAGACTCCTTAATGGCTGAGCTTGGAAGGATGGCACAATAGCCATGCCCAGAGATAGCACACATTGAGTGCGATTAGGATGTTTTTTTCATTGCTTAAGCAAAAGAAGAGATCTGGGCAAATGCATCAGGCTTTCATCTTGGGCACAGGGCCGCAGGAGGATGCCAGATGGCTACAAAATGGCCGTCAGTCTGATTCAGATATAATTGAGTTGTTTAGCCCATGGAAAACAGGGAAGAGAAAAATATGCATAATCTCCTCTTATAAAACAATTTAAAAAAATTCCTGGAGCAACGTATACAGAAATCATGGGAAAAGCATGGATCTACACAGGACTCATGGAAAATGTACAGTATTGTGGTATAAAAGTTAGAAAATCTAATCCCTTTCCAGATCTGGCTCTCAATTTTTTTTGTGCACATTAGGAAAGCCTTGATTCTGAACTGTACCTCAAGATTTTTTCATCGATGAACTAGAGATAAGACACCTATTATATCAACAGCAGAGACATTTTATAAGGTTCAAATACATTAATGTATCTAAAAGTATTCTGAAATACAACTATATATTATTGTATTCATATTAGGTATTTGATGGTGAGGTATATTCAGTATCTAATTGCATAAAATAGAAAATATGGGGGAAATATCAGAAAGTGTGTGTATTATGTCAGTTTAAAAATAAGCTCTTGAAAATCACACTTCACTAACCACTACTAAAGTCTTCTTACTTTTTGTTTGTTTTGATTTTTACCTGTTCAGCTTCTCTTAAAAAATTGCTAATTACATACAATGCTTTTCACAAAATCAGACATATTCTCTACCTGTCTTTTAGAACTCAGGGCTTTTCCCAAGAAAAGCAAACTTTCTCCAAGACTATTCTAAAGGCAGATAAATCCTAGATTCCACTTTATGTTTGCCTCATTTGCTGGTAGAGAAATAACTAAGAAAACATGCAAGTGTCAGTTTTGAAACACACACATATTTCTTTGGTAATACAAAACCTTCCACATATGTGCCTAAGCCTGAGGAGGGGCAAAAGGCTTACCCTGTGTTTCTTTTTTACTCTTGATTAAAACCAGCTGTATTCCATACCTATTTGGTCTTCTGTGTAACCTAAACTTACTTTTCGATTTCTCTTCTTGGACCTCCTTATCCTTTGCAAAGACACCTGACTTAAGGACCTCAAATAAATATTCTTACATTATTATAATAAGCCCATTTTTTCCAAAAGGAAATAACACTGAAGAGCCACATTCACTTAAATTCTATATATTTCTTATAATGTTGGTCTCTTTACTTTTCGTCACTATGATGATTAATTTTATGTATCTTGAATGTGTGGGCCACAGAGTACCCAGATATTTGGTCAAAAATCATTTCTGAAGGGAGTTTTTGGAGGAGATTAGCATTTACATTGGTCTAAGAAAAAGAGATTGGTCACTTCAACATGGGTGGGCTTCATCAAATCAGTTGAAGACATGAATAGAATGAAAAGGTTGAGCTTTTCCTAAGTAGCTGAATTAGTTCTTCTCATCCCCAAGCCTGCTAGCCTTCAAAGTGCAACTAAGCCATCAACCCTTGAGCTTATCAATTCACCTTGCAGGTCTTAGGATATGCCAGCTTCTACAGTTACATAAGCCAGTAAGCCAATTCCTCACAATAAAGCAATTATCTCTCTCCATATATAGGTGTGTGTGTGTATACACATAACACACACACACACACACACACACACACACACAGAATACATGCATACATTCTATTGGCTCTGTGTCTCCGCAAAACTCTAACAATCACAGTTTGTATTTTTAAATTCCTTATGAAAAAAGATTGGCCATTCCTCAATATGCCATCCTTTTTCTACAATGAGTTTCCATTTTCATAAAACTTACCATGTATGCGCATAACTGTAAGTATACGTAAGCAGTTCATATACAGAAAATTGTTGCCAATGTGAGAGGTCTTTATCATATTTAAACCCACACTCCTTTTCTATGTGCATCTAAATATCCCTGTACCTTATTTTTCTTCACTTTTGATCAGTAATTCTTTTCTTGTATAGTTTGCTGATGTTTTCCATCTATACACTACAAGATTGATGGCCTCCAACCTTCAACTTCAGCTTTCCTTCTTTTGCAAGGTAGGATTGAGTTTGGGTCAACTCTGGGTCAGAAAGATATTAGGTTAGTCTTTTCAGATTGTGTTTCGATCCATATATCAAGAACACACTAAAATTGAGATGGCTTCCCTTGACCGCCCTCTCAATCCAGTTGACCTTTTAAGATTCTTTTTCCAATGTGGTTTCCTCTTTGCATTCTGTCTATACAGGCTATATTCAAAGTGCTGCGGAAAAATCTTGTCCTAAAATCTCAAAGCAGCTCTCCACATATTTCTTTTTCAGTCCAGAAGACAAAGTGCCCCCAAATTATTTGGAGGCAATTAGGTAGTGCCCTGTTAGGAAGAACACCATTCTGGGAGTCAAACCACACTTTAGGTGCTGGATTCCTAACATCGGGCTGTGTATGTTTCAGTAAATCACTGAACCTCTCTGATGGAGAAAGCACTACCTCCCTGGCAGAAATTGGGGACAGAGGATATAGGATTTGGAAAATTAATGTGTAAGCTATCAATTAATATCAAAACGTTTTAAATTTATCTTCATGTTGTAAATAAATGATACTTGGTTTGTGGTCCCATATCTCCCGCTTCTCATTTTATATTAAATCAAAATTTACCATCTCTTATATTCTTGGTGTTGGAGAATGAATAGACATACTGAAATCTCTCAAGTATATCTGCATGAGTTATTCTCTGAAGTCTTGATGTATGTGAAAATGTATGATGTAATTTCACCAAAAATTGCAGTGAAAAGATGACCTGAAAGTTTCATGCCAAGGCTTCTCATGTTCTCTTCATTTCACATTTTTCTCCTGGTGGGGCTGGTTTGACTTCGTCATCTCAGAGTCATTCATAGTGATAAACTCATACTCACAGAGAGGCCCTACGTTTTCATAGGATTGATAAGGTATACAACATTTGGAAGGGTAAGACATATAAAGTAAAGCTACAAGACTGTGAATAATTTAACTGGGAAATGCTAGACCTAGAAAGCAACTGAATAGGGGCCCTTGGTTGACTCAGTCAGTTAAGCGTCAGACCTCAGCTCAGGTCATGATCTCACGGTTCGTGGGTTTGAGCCCTGCATTAGGCTCAGTGCCGACAGCTCAGAGCCTGAAGCCTGCTTTGGATTCTGTATCTCCCTCTCTCTCTTTCTGCTCCTCCTCTGCTCATACTCTCTCTCTCACTCAAAAATAAATAAAACCATTAACAATTTTTATAAACAAAATAAAGCAATTGAGTCATAGACAAAACTGTAAAAATGACTTGGAAGAACGATTTAATTGAAAGAACGATGGGGGATCTTGAGATCTGGGTTCTAGTTATAGAAATAGCAGCGGGATTTTAGGTATGTCTTTTAGCTCAGGTTCAGTTTTCATTGGTTACAAAAAAAAAAGTTTGTGCTAGAAGTTTTCTGCACTAACCTGTCTGATTCTACCCCTCTCCTCAAGCTTCTAGTTCCTAATACAGCTGCCATGCTTTCCATTTGCAGGAGATAGCAGTAACTCCATCTTCCTCTTGGTCCCTCATATTCCAGATTCCAGCTAAGTTTATGGGAAAGCTGAAAGAACTGTTGCCTGTAGTGTGTTATAATGTATTCACCAATCATCCACAACAAAAAAATACGGCGCTCACCTTAACAAAGCTTATCCTATTGTCACCTTTTAAAGGTCTTTGGCTCTAATCCAGGAATCTATTTGGACATAAATTGGCTCTTACTGGAAATAAAAATACACTTATTAAGATCAATAATAAATTCAATTAAATGCTTATTATACTTAGCATTTTGCATGCTCATCCACAACATTATAAGTATTGTCTCCATGTTGGCAATGAGAGCCTGGAATGTCAACCCCACAGTCAAATCACACAGGTGGTAAGCAGTAAACTGGGAAATAGGTCTCATTCTAGACAGCTGTCTTGATGGATTATCCTGTGATCAAATAGTCATCTAAATCCAACATTGACATTCACATGAAAGCCAGTGTAGTCATGTTTCATTCTTGAAACATGCACGGTACATCTTCTTCTCTTTAGTGCCTCTCCCTTTGAAACAGGGACACTACAGCTCACGTACACCTCACATGGACATTGTGAAGGGAGAGTGTTAGCACAATAATCAGACCAACATTAAAATCAGAGATATTGCCAAGTTCTCTTTATTGTATCTATCCTAAGCTTGATTCTGAGTGAATTTCCAATCATCTTTAAGAAGTTATTTTAAATATCTTTGAAGGTCAAACAGCAGAAAAGAGATACAATTTCAATTACTCTTAGGGTGATCCTGCGTGTGCAAAGGAGGCTCAATAACTTTCAATTCCTGACAACTGGAAAATAAGTTAATCTAAAAAAATATCAAAAAGCATTAATTTAATCCTACTGAGCCATTCTATGATATACCTTTTCATGGTTTTAATGTTTACCATCCTACCGAGGAATCACCCTCTTAAAAGATACACAGGTTCTAAATAGTTAAAAAAATTACCCTGGAAAAGAGGTTATTTCCAAAAGAAGAGGAAATTTTTAAAAAACGACCTATTAATAAGCCCTTTAGAGGCACCTGGGTGGCTTAGTCGGTTAAGGGTCCGACTTTAGCTCAGGTCATGATCTCACAGTTTGTGGGTTCGAACCCTTCATCGGGCTCTGTGCTGACAGCCAGCTCAGACTCTGGAGCTTGTTTCAGATTCTGTGTCTCCCTCTCTCTCTGATCCTCCTCTGCTCATGCTGTTTCTCTCTCTCTCTCAGAAATAAATAAAACATTTAAAAAATTTAAAAAAACTATGTCCTTTAATCATTCAAACCCTTGTTGTCAGACATCTGTACTCTGTGCCTGGAATGTTCTCTCTTTCCTTACTCACAGACTCTCACTTGCCTTTATTCTCTTGAAATCCTTCTTGATCACAAAAGCATTTTAACTTTATTTCAAAGAAATAGGCAATATCTTGATCAATTTACTAAGAATGTACCAATGCCATTTTCATTGAACACTTATCTTCATTACTATTATATTACTATTTGTGAAAGTGTGTGTTGAATATATCTATACATATATGTTTATATATAGACATATACAGATATACATATTAGATATCTACAGAGATATCTATGATATAGGTATAGATATAGATATAATATCCCAAGACTTATTTGGATTATAGGACAAATCCTGATTTGATTTTAGCCAGTATGCTGCTTGGAGAAACATTGTATTTATCTACCTGATCTTTTATGATAAATTGCATTTCTTAAGCCACTGCAATGTGGAGGAGTGAGTGGGTATGAGTCATCCTAGCCTTAGTCTCTAGCTCATTGGCTTACTTGCTTGAACTAACCTATCTAGTCACCTCTTTATAGTGGTGGTTCCTAACCCTGTTGCCCATTATAACTCTAATCACTAGTGACAAGGTTTCACGCTAGGCCAAATGAATCTGAATCCCTGAGGGTAGGGCTCAGAGATCAGCATGTTTTAAAAAGCTCCTTGGATGATTCTACTGTGTATCTAGGGTTGAGAAACATGTGTCACTGTGGTCAGTGATGATCTGTTCAGAAGCATTCTCTGCCTGGTGGTTTCCACTCTTACTAACTCTGTAATGCTACTCCTGCCATCTGCAGTAGGGTCTGTTACTCTCAGCTGATCCTTAAGTTGACTTTGGGGGTTTTGGTGTTACTCCATGGATCATCTCTTTCAGGTATCTAATTTCACTTCACCAATCACCATGCTGGAATGGAGAAGGCCTCTGCCCCCTCTGTCTTAGGATTATTTATTAAACCATGAACAGTGGGGCTTGGATTTCCATTTCCTGATTCCTTTTATTTTTAATCACTCATGGTATTACTTCTCTGTTATGTAAAGCTACTTGTTTAGCTTATTTAGACAGCAGTTGTGTATGTCTTCCCTGAAGGACTAGGTCACAAAATGCTTTAATTAATACCATACAACATTCCACTCAAATCGTTCCTCATACTGATAGCCAATGGATGTGTCTGTAACAAGATGCATACCAACTTAATTTTCCCTTGAAGTGATTTTCTCAGCTAATAAATTTCACAAGAATAAAGGACCATTACTGCCCATACCTCTTTCATTCGATTGTTCCAGTTGTGGTTCTGGTTGTTTACCACAATATACCTTAACCATCTCTCCCACTAGGTTTGTCTGGTATTCATGTGATCAGAACCTCCAAAAATTCACCCCAACAACGCCCTGTTCCAGCAGACTAAGCCCTTTCCCAGTCCCCTGGGACTAGATATATGCATTGATAGGAATATGTTCAGTTCAGTTTTCATGTTCATAAGAGTCAAGGCTTTGGAGGACAGCTGCTGGAGCTTTATAAACAATCGCAATAAGTATTTAATGAATGATTGGATAAGTCAATGAGCAGTACCCAATATAGGGTGATCAGCAAGCCAAAAGCCTTAGATACTATTTATCATCATGTTCATAAAAGTGGTGCTGAGATTTCTGAAGAATAGGAACAAGAGTTCATATCCCCTTTGCTTTCTTTCCAAGTTCATACTATTTTCTTATCAAGTCAAGAAGACACTGACCCAGGATCTTTTAGGGAGAAACAGTCCCTGCTGGCCAAATCAGGTGAAACAGGACCACATGCTCACCCGGTATCCCTGCCGTGATGATAATCAATGCTGCCGTGACAAGTAAGCAACAAATTAGACATCAATGCCACGGCTCAGTGAACAGCAGTAGATATTCGCCCTCAAATGTGTAAATCCATTTAGCTGTAATATCTAGCTGCCTCAGCTATAGTTAAGTCCCTGACAAGTTAAAAGGATGCCTGACAGGTGTGCCTGTTCCTCCTTGGGGAGGTGATAAGATGGGGGCAGGTGTGAAAGATAAGGAACCGGGGGAGGGAAAATTGGGTCCTTTGGGATTTCATGTGCAAGCTGTTTACTAAAAAATTTAACATGTGAACATGCTGTGCTGAGTGGCATTATCTTCCATTTATGTTCAGTATCTGCCCAACCTCCCTCCCCTTTGCCCACCAACCCCCATCTTCATTGCTGTCTGACTTCACTTGGGAAATAACTATCTTCCTTCCAGAGGCCCATTCAAATCTGTAATGCAAGGGAGCAGTCCGGCTAGCCTACCAGCCACTCAGTCCTTATGAATCATCTGACAATTTTTAGTTTGACAATTGCACCTCATATATTTTAATATTGGTTTTGAAAGAAGAAAGCGGAGGACTTCTATTTCTTTACAGCTCCCTGTAATTTCAACTTGCTCTTTACTTATGTATGAAGTCGACTTGGGTGGAAAGGTTAGAGGCAGATGAATTTCTACTTTCAGAGCCTAGGAAAGGCCAATAAAATGTGCAATAATCTTAATGCTAAGGTTTCATGGAACTGAAAGTATGTTTTATATTCACGGATGACACCCCTTGGAAATGATGACAGGGACCTCTTATTTTAAGGACTTTTTTTTCTTTGATTTTTGTCTATATCCTAACCCCTGCTTACAATTTTTTAGAGATAAAAAAACCAAAAAAACAAAAAACGAAAACACAAAACAAGAACCCATCATGGTTTAAAAGGTTTTCTAATACTTTCAGATCCAACAAGCAAGGGATATGTTGGTTTGATTTTAATCTTTTCTGGTCCAATCAGAACTCCAAATATTTACCAGCCTTCCTACCTATAAACTCTGCTTTCCTTAATTTTTATTCATGAATCTGTTAGCTTTTTATTGACTGCTATGCACAATTAAAGGATTAGATTAGAAACAGTGGCAGATATAATAGAGGATTAGGTATCTCTGTTGTCATATGTGAAAATTAAACATCCTCTGACAATACTTATTTAAATTCTTAGATTTATCATGATAATGGGATGAAACTTTGATTACCCCTTCATTTCTTCCTATTGCCCCTCAGGCAAAGAGAGAGGATCAGGAAGAAAGGGCAAGGAAAAAGTGAAGAGATAGGGTAGATTACAAACATGAATTTTGGTAACATGATATCATGTCTACCCTAAAGGTTTGGTACCATTTTATTCTAGAAGTTTACATTCTTTTTAGTACCAACAATTGTACTCATCATTACACTAGAAAGTATCATAATAATAGCATATTTTTATGGAGATTCATACTTTTCTAAGTACTCTATTTTCACAACATCCTTGAATCATAAAATTCTATAGTTAGAAGGGCCCTCCTATACCATTACCTCTAAAATAGTTTCCAAAATTATGACCTACTCTTTAATTTTGGAGAATTTAAAATATTATAAGATAAGCAATTCCACTAAAGTTTTCTTCTTTATAATGAAAAGGTAGCACTAACCATTTCTGAAAGTTTAGAATTCATAGATTAAATATTAAAAGTAAAATCACATTTAAATTTACCACCATGAATTAAATGCTGTTGTTTTGGTTTACTCCCATGCTGTCTTTCAGCTATGCAAATGCATGTGATTAGTTGGGAATGAATTATTACTGTAAGAGCTAACATACACATAACTATACTTGCTGATCTGTGAGGTAGAGACTGATCCCTAGGAAGGGCCTGGTTTTCAAATGGCAGCCAGGCAACAAGAGAGAGGCAGTGAGGACTAGAGATGAGAAGAGGGGGCCAGGGTGGAGGGCAAGAACTGTGGAGGCCAAGAGAGGTGGGGGAAGGTCAAGTGCACTACAGTATAATTTCCTCTCTGTAACAGTATCATTCTCCACCCCTTCACTCCCACACATGCTGCCTTATCTTCAGTGATTTCAGTAAACACTCATAAATTGCTTGGTATGAGTGGATATTTTATGGAAACTGATTAAAGGATGGAACATTTTACCTGGGGTGATGAAGCCTGAAAATGACATAATCCATAAATTTAGGTGCTGCATCAGGAGTGCCTGAGCCCTTGGAATGACCAGAAATTTGGGGAAATAGTTTTGAAGTTCCATAAATCACTCCACTAAAGAGTGGAGATCAAGCTGTAACTAGTTCTCTGACAAAGTAATCTGGGATGACTTCAGAGAAATCTATGTAATTATGATAAGGCTTTATAAAGACATTGTTCAAATGATCTTATATTTTGCTTTGTGTCTTTCAGTTTTGCACACTGTTTCTTTTGTAATTACATGCTGTTTACAACATGATTTTTAAAGTGTGTTGCATTTGACATTTCTTTTTGCATTTCTTTCAAGTTTTTATTTAAATCTCAGTTAGTTAATATGCAGTGTAATATTAGTCTTAGGTATAATGTACTGATTCAACACTTCCAAACAACACCTGGTGCTCATCAGAAAAAGTGCACTCCTTAATCTCTATCACCGATTTTACCCATTCCACCCCTTACCCCTACCTTCCCTCTGGTAACATAACCATCAGTTTGTAATTAAGAGTCTGTTTCTTAGTTTCTCCCTCTCACTCTTGCTTTTTCTCTTTGCTCATTTATTTTTTCTTAAATTTCATACGTGAGTGAAATCATATGGTATTTGTCTTTCTCTGACTTGTTTTGCTTAGCATAATACTCTAGCTCCATCCATGTCATCTCCAATGGCAGATTTCATTATTTTTTATGGCTGAGTAATATCCCACTGCATGTATGTATGTTTGTGTGTGTATATATATATCATCTTTCCTTTATCCATTCATCAGTTGGTTGACACTTGGTCTGTTTCCATAATTTGGCTATTGTAGATAATGCTGCTATAAATATCAGGGTGCATGTATCCCTTTGAATTAGTATTTCTGTATTCTTTGGGTAAATACCTAAAAGTGCCATTGATGGGTCATAAGGTAGTTCTATCTTTACTTTTTTGAGGAACATCCATACTGTTTTCCATAGTGGTTGCACTGGTTTGCATTCCCACGAACAGTGCAAGAGAGTTCCCATTTTTCCACATCCTCACCAGCATCTGTTGTTTGTCTTGTTGGGTTTAGCTACTCTGACAGGTGTGAGATGATAGCTCATTATAGTTTTGACTTGTATTTCTGTAATAATCAGTGATGTTGGGTATCTTTCCATCTGCCTGTTGGCCATCTGTATTTCTTCTTTGGAAAAATGTCTATTCATTTCTTATGACTATTTTTAATTAGTTTATTTTTTGAGTGTTGAGTCTGATAAGTTCTTTATAGATTTTGGATATTAACCCTTCATCAGATCTGTCATTTGTAAATATCTTCTCCCATTCTGTAGTCTGCCTTTTAGTTCTATTGATTGTTTCCTTTGCTGTATAGAAGCTTTTTATTCTGATGAAGTCTCAATAATTTATTTTTGCTTTTGTTTCCCTTGCCTCCAGAGTCATATCTAGGAAGAAGTTGCTGTGGTTGGGGTCAAAGAGGTTACTGCCTGGGTTCTCCTCTGTGGTTTTTATGATTTCAGGCCTCATATTTAGGTCTTTAATCCATTTGGATTATTTTTGTGTATGGTATAAGAAATGTTCCAGTTTCATTCTTTTGCATGTTGCTGTCCTTGTTTCCCAAACTATTTGTTGAAAAAGCTGTCTTTTTCCCATTGGATAGTCTTTCCTGCTTTGTCAATTATTTGGCTATATAGTTCTGGGTCCATTTCTTCGTTTTCTATTCTGTTCCATTACTTGATGTATCTCTATTTTGTGTAGGTACCACACTGTTTTGATCACTGCAGCTTTGTAATATTACTTAAAGTCTGGAATTGTGATACCTCCAGTTTTGATTTTCTTTCTCAAGGTTGCTTTGGCCGTTGGCTTTTTTTTTTTTTTTTTTTTTTTTTTTTTTTTTTTTTTTATTTTTTTTGTGGCTCCATACAAATTTTAGGAATGTTTGTTCTAGGTCTGTAAAAAATGCTGGTGATATATTGACAGAGATTATATTAAATCTGTAGATTGCTTCAGGTAGTATAGACATTTTAACAATATATGTTTTTCCAATCCGTGATCATTGAATGTCTTTTCTGTCATCTTCAATGATAGAAATTTATTTCATCATTGTGTTATAGTTTTCAGAGTACAGGTCTTTCACCTCTTTGTTTAGGTTTATTCTTAGGTATCTTACTTTTTTTCGTACAGTTGTAAATGGTATTGATTCCTTGATTTTTTTTTTTTTTGCTTCATTATTGGTATATAGAAATGCAATAGATTTCTCAGTGTTGATTTTTTATCCTGTGAATTTACTGAATTTATCAGTTTCTAGCAGGTTTTTGGTGGACTCTAGGTTTTCTATATAAAGTATTAGGTCATCTGGAAATCATGGTGTCATTTTCCCATTTCAAATAATGTAAATGACATTTATGTATATAACATACAACAATTAAACAGCATATCTGAATATTTCTTTGAAAACATCCTTAGATGTGAAATGTTTGGTTCAAAGATTATGCATATATACGTGTGTGTATATATGTGTGTGTGTGTGCGTGCATATTGCCAAATTTTCAAAAACAAGTATATCAGTGAATTTACAATTCCATCACCAATTTAATCAGAGTACCCAGTACCCATTCCCCATTCCACAAGTTAAATTTCATCCGTCTATCCAGTCTGTGGAAGCATGCTTGAATTTTGATCTTGTTATCCACTGTATTAGTCTTAATGGGTTTGGTGAATCAAAATGTGCATGCCATTTGTCTCATTCAAGACAAAAACAAAAACAAAAAAGTTAAGTGAGGTAAAGTATAGTCAAAGTCTTTTGGAAACCCAAATGAAAATTCCACCCAGAAAAATACTCATTGACTTAACACCACGTTTTGAATTTGACCCAACAGTCGTTACCTCATCTATATTTGTACTGTATTTTTACCATTATCATAATCTATTGTAATTACTACAATATGTATCTACCTTACTATACTGTGATCTACCTGTTCACTTGTACATTCTCCAACACCACCACCATGCCCTGTGAAATAACAGAAGTTGGTACAACATTCTGAAGGGAAGATGATTTACTCTGCCAATAGAAACACAGACCGGTACTATAGAAAATGTTTCAGAGAGGAAGTAACATCTAATGTTGGCTTTGGCAAATCAGTTGTAGCTCTCTACACAAGAATGGGGCTAAAGGGAATTCCAGAAATGGAAAACATTACCTTTAAAAAGCACAGAGATATAAAGTAGGCTGATACATAACAAAAACATTAGAAATGTTTTGGTATAACTAAAACATAGTGTTAGGGATAGAAATGGATCCAGAAAAATAAAACAATACAATCTCCTCAGTGACTTCAGGACAGAAATTGACTTAACTTTTGCTAAACTTAGTAGGCTTCTCAGGTTGATATTAATTATTAATTTAGACTGCAGAAGGCTCAAAAGAGATGCATAACTTCTAATGGACAATAATTAAATAGAAATGAAAAGAGATGAAAAGAAAACTGAGCTTCCCTTATCTGATCTGCTACTTATCTAGGCTTTATAATCATTGTTTGGGATATCTTGGACCTTTGTTCCCTGTGGCTCTCTTCTTCTTTTGAAAAATGGGTTTTTACCTTCCTCTTCCAGCTGTGTGAACTGCTAGACAGAATATGTCCTGGGACAGTATTTGGGGTGTGCTAAGATTGAGGGTACTGAGCTGTCTCATTAGACAGATCCAGTGATCCAAGGACAGGCAGAATGAACCTTATCTTTCTTACATAGGTGTAGTTAGCCAGAGGTCAGGGTCAAGATGAGAAGTAAGAAAGAGGTGGCTCCAGTTTTGGCTCAGGACATAATCTCAGTTTGTGGGTTCGGGCCCTGTGTGGAGCTCTGTGCTCATAGTGCAGAGCTTGGAGCCTGGTTTGGGTTTTGTATCTTCCTCTCTCTCTGCCCCACCCCCAATCATGCTTGCCCTCACTCTCTCTCCCCCTCTCTAAAAAAGAAGTAGACATTAAAAGGAACAGGAGATGGAAATTAGGACGGAATCTAAATGGGGTATAAATAACATTGAGAATGTCTAGATAGTCAGTGTTGGGCATCTGCATTTCAGGAAGTTGTGTAATTTCAGGTGGAGCTCAATTCATCCTCTAAGACTATACGGCCCAAACCTAGAACATGGGGCATTGGAAGCTAGCATGAACTAGGTGGCAAAAAATGAGCGGGAAGTGTACTTCCTCAATGAACTAATCTGCAGTTTAGTGCAAGGTTTCAGTTTTGGTAGGAAACTAAATTCTCCCCTGAAACTATGTAAGAGGACCTTAACAAAGCAGTTGGATTCTCACATGGGTGGTGCCTGGAAATAGAGGCTTAAAGTTAAGAACTCACCCACTCACAAGAAAGGCTCTCTTGATCTCTGTCCAGGCTCGGGCATCACTGTTTGGAGGGCTGAGTACAATCATGTTAGTTGTGGGGTAATTGGAGATATAGGTGTGCTGACATCCATTAGATCTGGGGCAAGTGTAGGTTGGATTCCTTGATGAAGCTCTGCTCCCTACTATTGTGAATTCTTTTGTGACAGCAACTGAGGTGAAACACTGCCAAACATTGTGCCAAGAGGCCTTTCAATGGGTCATAAAAATGCTATAAAAACATGAAAATTGCTGCCATAAAAAAAGAGTTATAGCAAAACAGGGAACCTACTAAATTCAGAAGCTAAGAAATACTGAGAAATGAAAACTGGTCCACATATTCCAAGGAGTTTGTGGGCATAGCACCCCCACACCCATTTATGTAGCCAAGGATTATTCCTGTTTATAATATACTTTTAAATGTCTCAGCATTTAAATGTCTCTGTCATTAAGCATGTGGTGACAGGGCTTTCCCTAACATTTCACTCTTCACTTGAGTCCCTTCTCAGTTTTTCTGGCTACATTAAAGAGTGTGAATTGGGGCGCCTGGGTGGCTTAGTCGGTTGGGCGTCCGACTTTCACTTAGGTCATGATCTCGCAGTTCGTGGGTTCGGGCCCCGCGTCTGTGCTGACTGCCAGCTCGGAGCCTGGAGCCTGTTTCAGTCTGTGACTCCCTCTCTCTCTGACCCTCCCCTGCTCACGCTGTCTCTCTCTCTCCTAGAAATAAATAAAAAAAACATTTAAAAAATTAAAAAAAAAAAAAGAGTGAATTTCTTCTGCTTGGTTTCAACTTTGAAAGGACCTACAAAAGCCCACTTAATGGGACAGTGTGTTCACATCACTGTGATGCTTGGAAAAAAGCATATTTCCTGATGAAGTCATCAACTTGCAATTAAAAAAATTAAAAAGCTTGTTTGAAATATCCATGACTAATAAATCTGAGAATCAAACTTTCTTCCAGACAACTACACCTTTGCTTTCATTTCCAGTGTTTGTTTTTCCAATAAAATTCTTGGATATCTATTAACACTAGTAATTTGGGGTAAAGTGTGCAGAGGGAATTCATTTTCCATATGCTTTTCATGCAGATGTGACTATATTGAGATACAGTAAGTACTATTCATATCTCTGTTATAAAATTTGAAACATGCTTAAGCAATAGTCATAAACACATTAAATAACACCATCCCCAGCACTAAGAGCCTCTGTCTGCCAGCTGGGTGAGTCCTTTCTATATGTCATTTTGATGTAATGCACTCCCATTTCTGCTGTTATTAGATGCAAACTATTTGAAAAGATGTTAGATTGAATTGAAATCTGATTACATCTGGGTTTGGGTTTTTGAGATATTGCCTATTTTCCTAAGATACAGTGTTCTGTTTTCTTTTTAATCTTACAAATATGTACACACATACACACCCTTTCATTTATATCTTCTCTATGTTCGTGGATCACATGGGATTTCCGATTCTTATCTTAAAATGTAATCAACATATAGAAATGATGAAGCAGTATATCATAGATTCCAATGTAGATAAAGCAAAAAAACAGAGAGAAAGGAAGGGGGAAAACGAGGAACACAAGAAAAATAAAGAAATGTTTATGGGGTGCCTGGGTGGCTTAGGTGGTTAAGCGTCCGACTTTCGCTTAGGTCATGATCTCACGGTTCGTGGGTTCGAGCCCCGCGTCAGGCTCTGTGCTGACTGCCAGCTCAGAGCCTGGAGCCTGTTTCAGTCTGTGACTCCCTCTCTCTCTGACCCTCCCCTGCTCACGCTGTCTCTCTCTCTGTCTCCTAGAAATAAATAAACATTTAAAAAAAAAAAAAGAAATGTTTGGCCTTCGATATATCATAGATTAATGATCTGCTGCACAATGGATAGCACTCCATAGTGTTTATTTGTACATCATTAAGTTATAAAACTATAAGTCATTTAAGAACATCTCTATAAGCATAAATTACTTATTATATTCGTTTTCCTTATACAAGCACCTTTCATGAGGGAAACTTAAATCAACAGAAACACATTTGATTACCTCTCACAATTGCTTTATAGTTTGCAAGACAGAGAAAATGTGGTGGGTCAGTGTTGGTCACATTAAGACTGTGTGGACTGAGGCCATAGGGTTCTTTTTTAGTTACTGTCTTACATTTTCTCCTTGAAAAGTCACATCTATTTATGACAACTGTATCATAATCAAAATGTGAGCATTTGTCAGGATATTTTCTATTTTATCTTCTAAAAGTATCAAATCATATCATTTATGCAAAATTTTTACTTCTCAAATAACCCTTCAAGAAAAAAACAAAGGGGTGCCTGGGTGGCTCAGTTGACTGAACATCCAACTGCAGCTCAGGTCATGATCTCATGGTTTGTGAGTTTGAGCCCCGTGGAGGGCTCTCAGAGCCTGGAGGCTCCTTCAGATTCTGTGTCTCCCTCTATCTCTGCCCCTCCCTTGCTCATACTTGCTCACTTGCTCTTTCTCTCTCTCTCTCAAAAATAAACATTAGGAAAAAAAAGAAAACAGAGAAGCTACATTTTAGCCAGTAGAGACCTGGCTTCCTCTTCGCAGACAGGTACAGTTTGAAGGGTACAACACAATGAAATGGGTACCACACAAGGACACAACTAGTGTAACCAGCACCAAGACAGAACCAAATAAGAAGCATTACCTTGGTTAATTAGGCACAGTTCAGAGCTGGTCTCAGAACCTAGCCTCATCCAAGCCCCAAAGTTAACTGGACACAATGAAATACATTCAGCTAGTCAAATTTATAGGAATCGTATGTGTAAACAAGAATGCCAAAGACTTATTTACAATATTGCTGCAGAGGAGAAATTTTACTCTACCCTTCAAGATTCTTCTATCTGGTCTAGGAATTAAATTGGCATGAAACAGACTAAAACAAGAAAAAAAAAACCCAATTAATTACATGCATAGGGTGGCCTAATAATAAAATTAAGATCCAAAGAAATGACCAAGGCATGTAGCTTTTGTATGTTTTAGGCAAAGAAATACAAATCTTTGAGGAATTTACAGGACAAAGAAAACTTATGTTTAGGAGCTTCAAAGAGTAAGGGATTCTAAACAGAATTTGGGATGTTAGTAAATTAGTAAAAATAAAAGGTATGTTTATACAGCCTTCTTGGCTCTGAATTCCACTCTCTCTTGTGAGAAAGTTTTTACCTCCTGGTATAGGAAAGGTACCTTTTGCATAGGAGATTTAGTTCCTGCTTTCTGGAGGAAAAGGTAGGTCAGCGTATTTTTCAGTGGTTGTTTCTTACGTAGCTTCAATTCAAAATAATCAGTATGCCAAATGGCATATTTTGGGGTGGCCTGCCCTTGTCTCCTACAATAGGGATAGTACTTTCTGAAGATTAGTATTCATGATTTCCAGCAGGTACATTTTGGCATATAGATATAGATATATAGATACATAAATAAAATAATTAGAAATTTGCCTGGTAAGCTTGGATCCAGAATAAAGTGAGGTAGATAATGTTTTAAAGATTTGAATATAATGGGGCACCTGGGTAGCTCAGTTGGTTAAGCATCCGACTTCAGCTCAGGTCATAATCTCACAGTTCATGAGTTTGAGCCCCATGTCAGGCTCTGTGCTGACAGCTCAGAACCTGGGGTCTGCTTCAAGTTCTTTGTCTCCCTCTCTTTCTGACCCACCCCTGCTTGTGCTCTGTCTTTGTCTCTCAAAAAAATGAATAAATGATAAAAGATAATTTAAAGAGTTGAGTATCCCAAAACACAGGTTGCACATTTTTAGTCTCTTGGTTTACATCCACAGATAGTCAATATCTTCCTGAATATTGAAATGTACTACATTAAGTCTCTCCTTCTCTCAAACTCTTTTGAAGTACTTGGAGGACACAACATCATGTCTATACAGTATCTCTACCTGCTAAATGCTTCTATCCTTCTTCACATACTCATTAAGTTGTATGGTCATCAAGTCCTATCTTATCTTTTGAAAATGTAAATTCCTATACCCCCCCCAACTTCTGCTTTTTAGCATCTCATGCTGGAAAATTTTAATAATATCCTACAGGATTTCCCTGTATTCAATCTCTTTTCTGTGACTCTTCCATTTCTCAAAAATTCTGCATATGGATACCCAATTTTCTAAAACATCAGACTTCACCAAGCTATTGATCTCTTTCAAATTTTGATAGTTCCCCATTTTTTGAAGTCCAGATTCCTCAATTCAGCCTTGAAAATCTACACCCAACCTACCTGTCAAAAATCATTTGCCACAGTATTCCAACAAACACAAACCCTTTTTTTCTCAGTACCCTATCATACCATTCCCATTCTGTTTTTCACTTTACCCTTTCCTGATAATGAATCTTATTTTCTTCTCTTTTTTTAACCACTATATATCTAATCTTACTCAGTATTTGAAGACTAGATTAAGTCTGATTGTTAGTTATCACCATTGTCTGACTTCTTCTGTCATGTTCTAGGCATTCATGCTTGTTCAGAATTTTTATTCATGAATGTCTGCTCCCAAAACTAGAACACAATTCCTAGGTGATTTACAATCTAGTTAATTTATGCCAAATTAGTATAGCCACAGCAATGAATACATGTTATTGATAAACTCATGATGAATATACTTTAAATATCCTCCTCTCATCGGCTTTAGCCAGTTCTGACTGTCCCATGTGATAAAAGTTCAGGGAAAAGTAAGTGACTTTGTCACTTTATGTCATGTCACATATATTTAATAGTTTACTAAGTGATTTTCAATAACAGATATAATGAGAACAACTTCTCCCTGACTTAAAAAACAAAAAAAGCCTCTCCAAAACTGGAAGCAATTTTGAAAATAAAGGTGGCAGCAATTCATTTATCTATTTTCTGACCAATAATGAGTCACTCAGCATTTCTCAAGATATACCTGCATTGAGCTGTAACCTATGTGACTCAGTGTTAGTTTTTCCATTATGCTCCCAACAGTTCTACACTATGACTTGCCCCAGACCATTGTCCCGTTGTGCACGAACAAAGTGATTTAAGATTTTCCCTCCAACTTCTTCATCCAGCTTCAGTCTGATGACTGAGTACCAGGAAAGAAAAGAGCTGACTGTTTCTGAATTTCAATAAACTGACTCATGGGTGCTTCTTGCCTTTCCCATGTTTGGAAATTTTCTGGTGAGTACACAACACTGGGTAACTAGCCTTTAAGAGCAGAAGTTAGGAAGAGCATAAAAATGTGTGGGTCTCAAAACCATTAAGAACTTCAGAGCTTAGATCCATCACTTTTGTGACCTTGAACAAGTTGTTCAGATTATCTGATCTTGAATATTCCTATAGGGAGGCAAGGAAATGGATTTACTAAATGTCACTATAAATCCAGCATACTATAGGGGTTAAGGTTACAGTTTTGAAAGCAAAGAGCAGTGTATAGATTATAGATCCCCTACTAACTAGAGTCCTGAAAGCTTTCCTCAACAGTAAAATGAGGAATAATAGCACTTGTCTCATATGGGTGTTATGAGGATTGAATGAGTTAAGGCCCATAAAATGCTTAGAATAGTACCTGCCATATGGAAGTGGGTAAAAGCTCAATAATAGACAGATATTATTATTGACAGGACTAAAAGGAGTTAACAGATATATCAAGTCTATCACAGAATTCAGAAAGCTGTGATGCTCTATAAATACCACTCCCCTACACACAGCACCACATATGCACTCTTTCCTCCAATGGTCCTGTTTTCAGAATATGAGAATTTACAAAGTTAGGCTTCCATTTCCTATAGTAAATCACCAGGCTCCCTATCTCTCATTCCTCCTGTTCTCAAATTTGGAGTCTTTTGACATGTAACCGCACACTCAGTCCCCAGGACACAGGGGATTTTTGTGTGACCTGAAATTTATACAATTTTGGTAGCCCTTTTGTAGAAGATTATAAAATTACTTAGATGAAGTTGAGTGCAAAAAATAAATTTTTATAAAGAGAAAGCTACTGTATTAAATTATGTATTTAAAATATGATATTAGACATTCTGACAGGTGTGAGATGATAGGTCATTGTAGTTTTGATTAGCATTTTCCTGATGATAAGTGAGGGTGAGCATTTTTTTTCTGTGTCTGTCGGTTATACGGATATCTTCTTTGGGGGAAAAAAGTCTATTCATGTTTCCTTCCCATTTTTTAGTTGGATCATTTGTTTTTGGGGTGTTGAGTTTGGTAAGTCCTTTATATATTTTGGATACTAACCCTTTATCAGGTATGTCATTTGCAAACATCTCCTCCCATTCCATAGGTTGCCTTTTAGTTTTGTTGATTGTTTTCTTTGCTGTGCAGAAGCTTTCCATTTTGATGAAGTCTCAATAGTTTGTTTTTGCTTTTGTTTCCCTTGCTTCCAGAGTCATATTTAGAAAGAAGTTGCTTCAGCCTATGTCAAGGAGTTTACTGCCTATGTTCTTCAGTAGGATTTTTATGGTTTCAAGTCTCACATTTAGGTCTTTAATCCATTTGGGATTTAATTTGGTGTATCAGAAAGTGGTCCAGTTTCATTCTTTTTCATGTTGCTGTCCAGTTTTCCCAACATCATTTGTTGAAGAGACTGTCTTTTTCCCATTGCATATTCTTGCCTCTTGTCAAAAATAAGTTGACCATATAATAGATTTGTTTCTAGGCTCTCTATCCTCCTCTATTGATCTATGTGTCTATTGTGCCGCTATCATACTGCTTTGATTATTACAGCTTTGTAGTATAACTTGAAATCTGAAATTGTGATACCTCAAGCTTCGTTTTTTCTTTTTCAATATTGCTTTGGCTATTTGGAATCTTTTGTGATTCCATACAAATATTAGGTTAGTCACAGTTATGTGAAATATCCTGTTGGTGTTTTATAGGGGTTGCATTGAATCTGAAGATTGCTTTGGTTAGTATGAACATTTTAATGAAATTTATCCTTCCAGTCCATGAGCATGGAATATCTTTCCATTTCTTTGTGTTGTGTTCAACTTCTTTCATCAATGTCTTATAGTTTTCAGAGTATAGGTCTTTCACCTCCTAGGTTAAGTTTATTCCAAGGCATTTTATTATTTTTGGTGCAGCTGCAAATGGGATTGCTTTCTTTTTTTTCTTTCTGTTGCTTCTTTGTTAGTGTATAGAAATACAAGAAACAGCAAGTGTTGGTGAGGATGTAGAGAAAAAGGAACCATCGTACACTGTTGGTGGGAATGCAAACTGGTGCAGCCCCTGTGGAAAACAGTACGGAGGTTCCTCATAAAATTAAAAATAAAGCTACCCTACAATCCAGGAATCACACTCCTGGTAGTTACCCAATACAAAAAAAATCCCACTAATTAGAAAATATATGCACCTCTATGTTTATCACAGCATTATTTACAATAGCCCAGATATGGAAGCAGCCCAAGGGTTCATCAAAAGATGAATGGATAAAGAATAGGTGGTATATATACAATGATATATTATTCAGCCATAAAAAGAAAAAAAAGAATGAAATCTTGCCATTGCAATGACATGGGTGGAGCTAGAGAGTACAATGCTAAGCAAAGTAAGTCAGAAAAAGATAAATACCATATGATTTATCTCATATGTGGAATGACTTTAAGAAAAAAGCCAAATAAATAAAAGGGGAGAAAGAGAGAGACAAACCAGAAAACAGACTCTAACTATGGAAACAAACTGGTGATTACCAGAGTGGATGCAAGGGAAGAAGGGATGGGTTAGATAAATATTGAAGATTAGGGAGTGCACTTGTGATAAGAACTGAGTGATGTATGGAAGTGTTGAATCACTTATACTGTACATCTGAAACTAATATAAAACTGTATGTTAGCTGCACTAAAATTAAAATAAAAACTTAAATGAAAAATAGCATAATCATCTGAAAAGTCAGGAAAATAGCATAGTTTTTATTAACTGCTTGACATGTCTAAATTCTTTTTAGCCTACATATTTAGCTACACACTATATGGAAAGTCCTCTTTATAATGATTTTCAAATTCAGTTTTCTATAGAAAAATAATTATGATTGACTAAGCTTGTTATGTTTAAATTATTGATACCTCTTAGAACTACCTTTCAAGTTTACAACTCATTGATAAAGTCAGAAAGGTTTAGAATGTTGTCCATTTTGGGGAACTTTTCCAAGCTTCTTTTTTCATATAGGAGTTGTAAAATTTGGAGGATTTTCCCAAAGATTGTCTTCTGGCTTCATGCATTTCATATCTTATTTCTGCTCAATCACCCACATACTTTGATATTAGGTACCACATGGGTACCTTCAAGGCACCAGACAACCTGATCATAAGTCAGAGAAAGATAAATACCATATAATTTCTCTCATGTGTAGAATTTTCTCTCATGTGGCACTTCAGTGCTGTGGCTCCTGGTGAGTAAACAAGTGGGTGGTAGAACATATTCCTATGCCAAAATGATGGTTATTTATCTATAATGACCTATACATACACCTATACCTTATCTACACCTATAAGCTACGCATGTCCCACTAAAGCTAAAATAATCTATTCTAAATTACATTCCACTTAGATTTCCATAATGCCCATAGCCATTTTTTGACCACCAGACACAAGGAGAAGCCTGAATGAAATGAAGCTGGAGTGGAAATATAGAGTTGTCTTCACCAACTGTTTGTAAAATAGCATGTGTGTTTGAGATTGTATAAACACGTGTGAACAAGTAAAGATTATTAGAGGCCCTCTTGGGGCCTTGAATGGGAGAGTCTATACAAGTAAAATTTCTTGAAAGTAAGATTCACCATAAATCTCTCTTTGGAGTCAATTTCCTTAGTCACTTGTAATCTAAATAGCCAAAGACCTGCTTCAACATTTTAGGTAAAATAATTAGAACCAGCTAGCTTCCCTTCGCATGACAATTTTTTGCCATTTTTTTAGCACTGATTTATCCCGTTTTTCTCTTTGTTCTTCATTAAAAAATTTTAAAATATTTATTTATTTTTGAGAGAGAGAGAGAGAGAGAACCAGAGCACGAGCAAGGGAGGTGCAGAGAGAGAGAGGGAGACACAGAATCTGAAGCAAGCCCCAGGATCTGAGCTGTCAGAACAGAGCCCCACACGGGCCTCAAACTCACAAACCGTGAAATCATGACTGGAGCCGAAGCCGGAAGCTTAGCCAACTGAGCCACCCAGGCGCCCCCTCTTTGTTCTACAGACTGTTGTTTTACTGGCCCTTTTCCCTTCCTTAAAACTAGAAATTGGTTCAAGAATTACCTGTTACAACTCTTATGAGTTGCCTTACTCATAATCCAAACACAGTCTTCTCTCTCCTTGCCTTCAACACTACAATTCTTCTAAGAGCAATTACAGCTAAGAGCACACTCTTCTGCTTTCCTTTTTACCTCAACCTACTGAAAACAGGCCTCTTCCTCTGCAGTCTATTGAAAATACCTTTGTTGTGATCACTTGTGTCCTTTAAATACAAATGCCCTTTAGTGTCTCAATCTCTAAGACATCAACATGGCCTCTTGATTTCTCGTGACATTTGGATTTCTGAAACTTTGTAATTATACTCATCTTCTCTGGCTAAATATACGCACATCACCTATAGGAAAGTTCACCGCTGAGCATGGGACCCGTTGCCATTGTAAATATGAAGTCATTGAATCCCAGCTCATCCCAGTCTGGCATACCCTGCTGCCTGCTGAGATTTAAGTTCCTGTTGTGCCATTTCCCTCACCAAGAGGCTGTAAATAACATTTTCAGACCACATATGGAGCACTGTGAGAACTGATGCTCATTAAGTGTGTTAAGTGAAAGTCATGAGTGGAGTACCAAACATTAGCTATAAATCAAAATTAACAAATGTGACTCGGGTTCTCAGGAGGTAAAACACTTCGAATCTTAAATAAAATGGCTGTCAGGAATCACATGAAAAGATACATTTCTCTTCAAATATGTGCACAGATGAAATGCAAAGAAGGAAGCTGTCAAGATAGACAAGGAGAAAGAAATCTGTTGCTTGGCCCTTGAAACGAGTTAATTTAGCATTATAAACCATTGGAGTTTCCTTTTCAAATGGATCCATGTGGAAAATCCAGATGGTCGAATGCTCAGCTCATAAATGTGAAAACTATGCTCCAGAGCTCGAACATAGGCAAAGCTTTATACTTACTGCTGAACATTTTTATCATTTCTATTTAAAAAAGAAACATAAATTATTCCTTAAGGAAACAATATTAGCTCATGGTTTGTCAATGGGAATCAGTTTGCAGGGTTGGTGAGAGAGGAGGGCAGCGTAAGAGGAAGTTGGATAATTTAGAAATCAACTTTAAAATTATCAAGCATCAACTCTGTACTAAACACTTGGCTGCGAAATCTTGTGGTTACAAAACCTTAGCTTTGTTTTGGATTTCCCTAACTCACTGTGTTGCTAAAACCAGAAAAATAATCCAATTCCCATTGATTACTTGTAGGTGGAGATCATCTTCTACTACACCTTCTCATTTATCCTCCTTCCTGCCACCCAGGAAATCAGTAAGTGATACTGGCTTCATGTTTTGAAAGTCTCTCCCCCATTTTCATCCCTCTTATCCAGGTTGCTGCTACCTGCCTCTGGCTTTCATGATCTCTTAGCTGGAAGACTGCAACTACCTCTTACTTCCAGTTTGCCCTTCTCAAGGCCACCTTCCCACAACACTTTCCTACTAGAAAATCAGTTAATGTTGGTCTCCTGCTTAAAACCTCTTAATGGCTACCTCTAGTGCATGTGATATATTTTAAATTCTTAGCAGAGCCCAAAGACCCCATTACTGCAGGTGCCATGCCAGTCCTCATTGTTATCCTTTACACAATTCAGTCTTTCTGAGTTACTGGCTCTTCCCCCAAACATGCCAGGTTCTAGCCTGCCTTCATGCCTTGGTACCTTTGCTCCTTCTGCCCAAGAGGACCTCATCTATTTTGTCTGCTTGCAAATCTGCTGGTAAATCCTCAGATGTCACTTCTGTTACCACAGTTCCTTTAAGTCTTCAGTGATTACCAGGCAGAGTTTAATATCCCTTACTTTTTATTTCTTCTGCTATATGCCCCCCCCAACACGCACACTAAATTGTAACTTTTTAAAGAAAAGGATCCTGTCTATATGTCTTCACAGTCTAAATATTTAATACATGCAGTAGTTTGCATGTAATAGGAATACACTAAATATGTACTAACAGGCAAGAAAAGCCAAGCAAGCACATTCCCTGCCTCAGAGAGTATCTTAGCCAGGTCTCTCCAGTAAACTGAGCAAGACACAAAACCAAACCAAACCAAACCAATCAAAAGACTGTGCTCCACTTTACGAGGAAGTGCAAAATGCACTTGGAAGGTATGGGAAGGGGAGTAGGGGCTGTGAAATAGGACAGGAAGAAGCCAATATAACTGTTATTTCATCGAACTGGCGACTACAATTGATGGCACAAAAGAAGAGCAATCAGTCTGTCTCCTACAATAGTGGCCTCCAGTTTTGGAAAAATGAATTCACTTTTTCCTTAAGAAGGATGGTACGCATTTGAACAGTTGGCCATTCAGACTCAGAAAAGTCTTAATGCAGAAGGTTTGTTTGGACACAAACTATACTTGCTGCTCTTGCAGCTGGTCCTGAGGACAGAGCTTATTTTCATTATCTTCACCTTATAGCCTTCAAGTAAAGGGACTTCATCTTCACCAGCACTTTGTGCTTTGGCTGGCCTGATAGCTCACCTAATAGGGTGATGAAATACACATTCCTGAAGGTCTTAGCCCTTCCTGCCTCATTTTTGTTGGGTCATGGTTCCAGTTATTCTCTATTGTTATCACTGGGCTGGGAAACATCATAAGAGATTTCTCACTGAATGTGAAGTTCCAAATATACTCATTTTTTTTTTTACATTGCTTAGCATTAATTCTCAGAAAAAATATCTATAGAATAATATTTTTTTTTCTGGGTTCATGAGCCCATGAGTACATTAGCCACTATTCTCTCCTATTGCTCTGCTGGTATGAAAACTCCACTAAGGCCTTATGGCAGAAATAGACTCTACTTCATCGGAAGAGTTACGCTACTCTAATTAGAATTATTCCTCTTTAAGTAAAGAGAAACCACAACCCAGAAGAAGCCAAGTTTGTTGGGATAACATGCAAAACTCTGGGAGTAGGTCACTGAGATGATGGTGAAAAGCCAACACTACTTCCAATGGTTCCCAGATCATCATGTGTTAGCAACTTGGAATTCAGCACCAAATCTTGGCCTTTTGTTCAGCACAGGAGACTGATTGATCTTGCAGGAGTCTTGACTTGTGAGAAGCCATGCAAATTCCTGAGCCTCAGATCAATCCATGTAAAGGAAAGGAGAAAAATTTCTTGGAGTCCCATACTAGGACACATGGTATGTGAGTCAAGCAGGTTCTCTGGCATCTCATATCTTGGTAAAAACAGAAAAACTCAAGGTGGGAGGTGAGAAGTGTCAGATCTGGGCATAAGGCTAGGCACAACTGCATTGTTTTTTCATATGAAATCAGACACAAAGCAGATGGGCCAAAACAAGTGGCCAAATGCATCAAAAGTGATCCACAAGAAGTATCTTATATGTTATAGACAGAAAGACAGCTTTGCAAATATATTACATTATACATACACACACACACACACACACACACACACACACACACACAGGAAGTCCTAGCTTTGTACCATTCCAATATGCATACATTTTAGTTACCATGACTCACGGTTTACTTGAACAATACCAGCTTCCCAACAACATGCTTTAAATTTTAGTTTCTGCAGTAAATTAACTGTAATTGCAGAAAGTACAAACTCCCTTGCTAACACTTCCATTTACAAATCATAGTGTAAATAACAGATGTGCATGATGATGAGTGACTAATATGTCACTTCTTTCAAAGTCTGTCAGTGATCACTCACTGTGCACCTTCGGGCACAAACAACAGAGTGTACAATTGTATTGCCTCCTTGTCCATGTCCTGTGCTTGTGACATTTACAAGTATAAATAACAAAAAGAGGGAAGTGGCTAAGAAAGGTGAAGTCTCAGCAAAGAAATGAGAAGTGATGACCTTGGAAGTGAAATTGAAATTAAATGTAAATAGAATTGTAGACGAAATAGCTGGCTGTGGGGATGCTGATGATGCTGCCAGTCAAGGGACCCTAGATATGCAGCCAGAAGAACTCAGTAAAGATAAACTTGTCGACATAAACGAGAAAAGATGACAAAGGATGAAGATGTCCCAAAGAAAGAGATGCTGGCAGAAAATCTTCCTGTTAAAGAAAACCGGGAAGATATTTCATGACACTGAAAGTGCAAAGGACAAAATGTTGGAAGCCAATCCAAACTTATAAAGGAATATGACAACTTGCCAAGGCAGAGAAAGGATGTCTGCTCTGCCCTACAAGTTATACCATGAGAAAGAGGAGGAAAGCTCTGTTCAAACTAGTCATTACCTTTCCTAAAAAGAAATAAAGTCCTTTCATTATTAATGTTTCTAATGTTTTTACTCCCAGTGTACTAAACATTCATTTTATTATTTATGTATACATTTATAACCGACATTAAGAGTTTTTAGTATTTTGACAAAAAAAAGTTATTTTTTAAAGTGTGTTTTGAGAGAGTGAGCAAGAGAGAGCTAGCACACAAGCGGAGGAAGGGCAGAAAGAGAGGGGGATGGAGAGAGAGAGAGAGAGAGAGAAAGAGAGAGAGAGAGAATGAATTCCAGGAAGGCTCTATACTGTCAGCACAGAGCCTGGATGAGGGGCTTGAACTCATGAGCCATGAGATCATGACCTGAACTGGAATCAGATGCTTAACTGACTGAGCCACCCAAGCACCCAATATTTTGACAACAATTTAAAAGTCATGGAACAATTATAATTTTTCCCACTGATCAAGATCACTTTGCTTGTACTTGCACAATTTTATGGTCTTGCACTATTGTGCAAAATGTGTGCATACACATACCCATATATCCATGTGTATGTATCACGAGAAGAGATGGTGCTGGAGCTGAGTCTTACAGGAAGGGTAATTGCTCACCAGTAATCAGAGATGAGGAGGAGGGTAGCAATAGTCACTAGAGAACAGCAATGTGCAAGGGCTCGATGCGAGGAGGGGGTGAGTTCAGAGAACTAAGGAGGTTTGGTATAGCTAATCCTCAAGGGTGCACGAGGTAAAGAGTAATAGGAGATAAAACTGAAAAGGTCATTTGGTGCAGGTCTAATAGGGATTTCTTTGCTTGACTTCAGATTTTGATCTTTATCCTTCAGGTTACAGAAACCTCTGACGGGTTTTCAGCAGATGAGTGGCATAATCAGACTTTTATTTGAGAATAATCACTATGAGGAGTTTGGAGGTTGAATGGCAGGGAGTCTGCGGCTTGGAGGCAGGAGTTACCAGCTGAGGAGTTACAAGCTAGCTGAGACAGGTTACAGGGAAGAGTGAGGGAAGATTAAACAGAGGTCCATATCAATATGCAGTCCCCTCATTTTGCCCTTTGTCACCACTAAAAAAACTGTAGTATACATAAAATCCAGCTTCCCAAATGTGTCTAAGTAACCTTCCATTTAAACAGGAGGAATCACATCTTTACGAACTGAGCTATTGTCATACTCATGGACACCCACACAAATTCAAAGGGAGCACCATCCCTCTGGTTACCAGCTACTTTCTGACTTAGGCAATCAATGATTCCTTTCCCTCTTCTCCCCTATACAGGCGCTTTGCTGAACATAGCTTTACTTTCCCCAGCCTGATTAGTAAAAACTTGTTCAGGTAGGATGCTTCATTAACAAATAGTACTCTCTTGTTCCTTTCAGGCTCTCTCCTACATTTTAATTTACTGGGTGACACTAATGAACACAACAGGGGACCTAATAGTTTCCCCCCAGGATGGAGAAAATTAGAAAATTTCCAAGTAAACATAGAATAGTAAAGACATAGTGATGCCAATTTCAAATCTTAATGATGCTAAATATTGCCCAGATAGTAAAGCAAAGAAGCATCACCAAAGTTTGTTTTTTCATACGTTAACATTTTTAAGGATTAACAGTGCTCCAAAAACAACTATACTAGTATCCTTCTACAGACAAAATGATGGAAAAATGAAACAAGTAAAAATATTTTCTTCTATACATTAGAGATTCCATCCCTCCAGCATCATAATCTTAATTTTTCTTTCAGATTTATTTTATCAGAATTTTGCTTCTTGATGCCAGAAGGCTAATCCCCTCTCATAATTTTAAGACTTACTTGAATTCTATTGTTGGGCTTTTGTGGATCTGAGTTTTATTCCATAAGAAGAGAAAGAAACTTATTGTTAGCAGGCACCATTATTTTACAATCCTAGGCTACATCATTTTCTCTAAATATGTCCACAAGCCTTCAATCAGTGCTTTTGTTTTGTCCATATTGACTCTTTATTATTGGTTCTGCCATTGGATGAGATTCCATTCTTTCCCAGAGAACATGTCCTATTGTTTTTCTCTGTTAAGACATTTTCTATTGTGGTGGAGGGCACTTTGTGATTTCACCACACACTTGGCAGATGTCCTTATTCCTCATAATGATCACATCAACATCAGCAATGAATGTCAATGGTAACAATGTCCCCCCTTCAGGCTCTTTCCTAGGCAGATGCATCTGGCGCCTTTGAATGGCACTTGCTGGAGCCCAGGCACCAAGATAAAAATATGCCAAGGCCAATGATGCCAGCTTTTCACTCTTTGATCAATGACTTCCTGGACATTGTTCAAACTGAAACCACAACACCCTGAATAAGTTTACTCATCCTTAGAAGTTATGAAAATACATGAGAAGCTACAAATAAGAGCAGAGCTCTTTCGGGGGGTGATCAAAAGAGACACTTATATAATAGTAAAATTTTCATTTATTACCATTTTTCAGGACTTCAGAGCAGAGACTGACAATTTTCTATGGACAAAGTGATAATGCATAGAATATTGGATGCAGGGCACATGTTTATTCCTACAACCATAAGATAGTACTATGATCATTAAAGTCCTGAATTCTAGAGAAAATGTAGTAAGTTTTCTGCATTACAATATAAAGTTATCATTTTAATGATAAATGGCTACATTACTCAGCTGCTTATCACAACATAATTAGGTCAAGAATGCTATGAAAAATAAAGGAGAGTAGTTGGACATGCATGAAGGAAAGGCAATTACTGCTTTTTCAGACTCAGGGAAACACAGTACAACATGGTAACTGGGAAGGAGTCACTGTAAAGAAGCAGAATTATCAGCAACACTGCAAAAGTAGGTTGATGATGAGTCAAAGTGTCACAAAATTATAAATGTTTGTGGAAAGCAGCTGTAGTTCCTAATCAAATCATAGGCAACACATTTTGAAATGATGGATTTTCTACATTGACAGATTTTCTGCATTGACATGTATATAAAAATACCATACGGTTGCCATTGAATAAGTATATTTGCATACATGTTGATGCACATATAGAAAGATGTAAGCATAGTTATACATATCAACTCTACATATAAAGCTTAGAACAACTTTAAGTGATTTTAGGCCAAACTATATAATCTTGAATAACTTGACAGTTCGGAGGCTGGAGCCCACTTTGAATTCTGTGTCTCCCTCTCTGTCTCGGCCCCTCCCCCACTCATGTTCTGTCTCTGTCTCTCTCTCTCTGTCTCTCTCTCTCTCAAAAATAAACATTAAAAAAAAAAAAAAGAATGAATTCCGGGGTTATTATTTAGAAAGCAATGCAATATAACTTTTGGTAGATATAACAGTATTTAACCAGAATATGTGATTTTTAATACCAGATAATAGAAAGTTAATATTTTTCTATTAGTTATATGTTTGCTTATGTTCACTGATAATCTGCCTTTGCTTTCAATTTACAACCTTGGCAAGAGCTGGATTTTAAAACAAAATCAAACAAACAAACAAAAAAAAACCCAAACCCCTTATTTCTCTATCTTGTTATGGTCTTTAAATATGAACTAAGGGCTTCTTTCAAATGGTACATTTAACATAATATCTCTTCCTAGGTTGTGCTAATTTAGGTACTATCTTGTCTTAGTTATTAGAGGTCAAATAAGTTATACACTTAAGGCCATAGACAACAGGCCTAAGATGCAGGTCTGCTCACAAGCTGAATGACCAGTGGGCTCTTAAAATGAATTGAATAAGGAACGATCTTACCAACTATGAGCTTGGCATATATGAGGAAGTCATTGTAAATCTTTGTTAAAAAACTGCTTAACTATGATGAAATATACTGTTTAGTCAACAAAATATGCTTGGTTCCTAAAGAGAGGCCAAACAGAAACAAACAAACAAAAGTAAAAAATTGTTGCAGAACTTTAAAGTCTATTAAAAAATTTTTCTGGGGCACTTGGGTGGCTCAGTTGGTTGGGCGTCCAACTTCTGCTCAGGTCATGATCTTGCGGTTTGTGGGTTCTAGTCCTGCGTCGGGCTCTGTGCTGACAGCCAGCTCAAAGCCTGAAGCCTGCTTCAGATTCTGTATCTCCCTCTCTCTCTGACCCTCCCCTGCTCACGTTGTCTGTCTCTCTGTCTCTCTCTCTCTCTCTCTTAGAAGTAAATAAAAAAAACATTTAAAAGTTTGTTTTTAAAAATCTGCCTTGTCTTCCTAAGCTAGGGAGAGGAGTGAAGTATGTTTCCAGAATGTTTTTTCCAAACTGGCTAAGGTGTTAGGGAAATGAGAATGGAAGTTTATACTAATATTTGAAGGATTATTTTCTTCTAGCTACAAAAACTTGTCGACACAGTATAAAAAAGATTAAAGACAAAACAACACTAACAAAATTCTCCCCCCACTGCATTTGAAAAGAAAAATACAGAAGAAATAAATGAACCTTTGGAGGGAATTGGAAATAATTAAAAACTTAATATTTTTGCCCCAAAGATAAAAGTCATTGTCAGGTGCTTACCTTAAGTTTATCCTTACATCTAGAATTTACTAAACTAGATTGGAGAAAGGTGGAAGCAGTCATTCGGAAGCTAAGAATGGACAATGCCCACAGTGGAGTTAAAGGTGTCCCTCAAATGTCAAAAAGGAAAACTTACTACTAGATAGCACTCCACTAAAGTTTACCACAGAAGTGCAAGTGAATAGGTAAGTCTTGGACATTCAAAGAAAAAAATATTCAACTTATGATTCCTAAATCTTGTTCCTTATCCTTGTTCTATGTGTCCATAATGACAAGTTTTACAACTGAGAATCCTTGGGCCAAATTGGAGTTAAAGCATCTCCTCATAGTTTCATAAAGTGAAAGGGTAGCCATATATTCTGGGTGGAACATCCTTGGGGCACCCTGTGTGGAGTAGAGGTCTTCTAAATGGTGGGATTGTAAGGGCACCGAGAATGAGCCCTCCTGTTTGCCTCCCAGCAACCATGAACTTTACAGTCAATTTTGTCCTGTTGATTTCCTTTAAGACAAGTCTTTTCAGAGAGTATCCTACCCTGTATGTCACTTAACTATTCATTATACCTTATAGCTGAATTTACACGGTTTCATCAACTTACTTCCATTGACATAGCTGTGAGTAAGGATCAGAGGGTATTTGAGATTATGGAAGATGAAGAAAATAGCATTTTGTACGTGGAAACTACCTTAGTATTGCTCAAAATCAGGAAACACAGTGAGGGGTCCCTAAGTAGGTGAGGAAAAATAAACACACATGCCATTTACATGAATCTTGGACATTCACAATGCATTTTCCTTAATCTTTCTAGAATCCTCTGAGTCATATAATAATAATCTCTACTCTTGCTTGTGAAGAAGATGAAATTTAGGGAGAATGTATGTGGCTTGTTCAAATTTGGGCAGCTAATAACTAAGACCCACTCAGGTCTTCGGATTCCAAATCCTCTGCTCTTTTCACTAGAACATGAGAGACCTGAGCACTTGAGGACAACAAAATTTTGAAAAAGTGGCATAGAGGTCCACAGGTGACAAAATTTCTCACTTCCACAATTCTGACAAGGATTGTTTTTCAAATACATGTTAGAAAGTTGTACAAGTGGTTTGTAAGATTGACTACATTTCTACTCATGTTGTCCAAAGGACTAGACTGAAGTTAGATCATACACATTTTTAATGCATTAAAAATCAAATACATGTGGGTATGGGCATGGAGGAGGGCACTTGGGATGAGTTCTGGGTGTTATGTGGAAACTAATTTGACAATAAACTATTTGTAAAAAAAAAAAAAAAAAGAATTAAAAGTGAAGTTAAAAAAAATACATGTACTTGGTCAAAAAAAGAGAAGTTATCTAAGCTCACTAGTGACTTGTTCTATCTCAGTGATCAATGTCCACAGATGAACAAGTCATCAGACACAGCACATCTCCCTTAGTCCCTCCCAGCTCCCTCTGCCACCCCTAATGTGAGTGGCTCACCACAATAAATGTGGTTCCTCTGTTTAAATATTTTTTTCATATGAGATTTTCAGTTTAGGTATGGTCTTTGGAACCTAAACCCTCATGATCTCATCAACTTACTGTTCTGTTTGGTTTTCTATAGCAGTGTCTTCGAATGTGTCCATAGTCACATTCATGTACCATTACATAGCACATTAGTTCTATGTAATGTCTAACAAATAAATTAGTGAACTCTTGAGTTGTTTATAGAAAACAGGTTTCACTATATCAGTTCTCTTGATGTGCAAATTTTGAACATGAATCTCTAAGTTGGAGGCACCAGGGGAGTGCAAGAGTTTTCCAGTGCATGTCATGGGCATTATGTTCTAGGGAACACACTGCATTATACAATATACTGACATGTGTATATGGAATATACATATATATGCATGTATATAATATATACATAGAAAATATATATTAATTAGCTTTTTAAAAATGAGAATACACTGTCCATAATGTTAGAAAGGGGAAATAAGTGGCTTTGAGATGACCAAAAGAAAAGAAGCATGTACGTAAGTTTCCCTGGTCTGCTGATAGCGGACTGAGCAGGTAAAACACAAAAAGACTTGAAGTAGAAAGGCCTCTAGACTAAGTCAAAGGGCACCACATGGAAGGATTGCAGACTGAGCACATGCAGCAGGAGAGACCTGTCCCCAGTTATCCCCACTCTCTATCCAAGCCCAACCCAGAGGGGAGTCAGTGCCTCTCTGTGAAGGGGAAACCAAAGCTGTTGCTATTCTGAAGCATCACCTACAGACCTCAGCATAGGCCAGACAAGAGGCTAGGACACCAATAAAAAGAATTTCTGAAATGATAATGATCATAGTAGAGAAAGGGAAGTTGAGATTCTTTCTCTTCTGAGGCCATTTGCGTCTCTCACCTTCAGATCTTCCTGAGGGACTGACCCTTATTGCCGATGATACAATCTAACAGGCCCTTCCTGTGGAGAAGTTTATGGGAAGACTAAGTATATGTCACTGACCATTCCCAGGTGTTCTAAAAGACAGCATAGCCATTCTGGCTGTAGGCCTAGTGCAGATGATATGGCCACACATTAATTATCACAGGAATTTATTTCAGGAAACTTATCATAACAGTTTTGGCCTCCATTTTTCTTGTGAAAATGGGAGTTAATGTGAGATAGGCCCAGCACATTTCTAAGCAATGACAGCAGATGGTGTAGGATCTAGTGGGACAATTTCAGACATTTCTAGAAACTACAGAATTGGAATAAAACTAACCTTCAGTCCCCACCTTGTCCCACCTCCACTCAAAAACTATGCTCTTCCACTGTGGAGGAAAGGATGATAACCAAGGGCTAGTGGAAAAAGCAGTGCCAGGAAGGGAACAGAACATAAATACAAGTCTAAGAGCAGCCATGAGATACTCTCTTCAATACAAACCCATCCATATCCATTCAAATGAAATAATGGCTTAGTAGTAAGATTATAAGATCAACACAGGCACAATCCAAACATACATATTCTTTTAATATGACCATATCCCTTCCTTTAATTGCATCAACATCTAAAAGGACAGTTTGATACTGTGTCTACAACTACATTCAAACTCAGAACTTAATTAAGTTTCATAATTCTTGGGATGAGGGGAGTAAGTTGAACACTAAATGTCAGAGAATGAATAATAATCTGAAGGAAAAGCAGAGAAATGTGTATCTGGATAAAAATAATATCCATATGTTCTCACACTTGCATGTACATATATGTACCGTCCACCACATGCCCTATACACAAAGGTTAGCCTCTCATTGGGCTTCACAGCTTCCTCTCAGCTAAAGCAATGACATAGCTTCTGGTTTGCCTCCAATGAGAGATAGATGGGAACAGCTTTTAACCTGGTTCACAATCATCTAAATATCAGAGAAACACTCCTTAGGCTGCTGGAAAATGGTCTTTGGATTTCAGGATGCCTTTTTTTTTCCCCCATGGGAATGCTCTCTCCTTATACTGTCAGGGCTAGTTCTGTGTAGGGGCTGACTATGTGGGAGGACACCTACCGGGATCTCATGATTTGAGGGATGCTGACAGAGCCATTCACCAAAAATATATTCATCATATGCCTGTCTCACTGACCAAGAGATAAATAAAGCTCCATCAGGGTCACCCATTAATAATTATGACATAGTGCATCATAGATTAGAGGAAGAAAGACTTCGAAAGATCACCTGGTCAAACCCCTTCATTGCACAAATGAGAATATACCCAGAGGTAAGGTGATTACTCTACATTTTTTTTTCTAGTTAGTCCATGATCACCTTGTGTCAGCAAGTAAAGAGCTAGCATCTTGCATTTAGGTGTTCCTGAAAGGTATCATTAAGGCAAGAGGCTTCTTAAAAGCATGAGGGTTCTGTAACAGAGCAGAAAATATGGCTCCAAAGAAGGCCATCCCTCTTCTGTACATTATACTACCATCTGAAGGTAGCATACTTGTGTGTGTGTGTGTGTGTGTGTGTGTGTGTGTGTGTGTATAATATAGCACACTGAACCTAATATTAATAACCATGCTTCTACGTAATCTTAAGACTTCATTAGTAATCAATGGCATGGACGGACATAATCATGACTTACTTAGCCAATACTATTATTTAACACTTAGGTTGTACCTTTTCTTTTTTAAACCTCTACATGACACTGGTATTTTACTAATTTTTTTTTAATTTTTTAAAATTTTATTTATTTATTTTGAGAGAGAGAGAAAGAAAGAGAGAAGGGGAAGGACAGAGACAGAGGGAGACACAGAATCTGAAGACAGGCTCCAGGCTCTGAGCTACCTGTCAGTGCAGAGCCTTACACTGAGCTCGAACTCATGAACCATGAGATCACGACCTGAGACAAAGTCAGACGTTTAACCGACTGAGCCATCCAGGCGCCCCTCTAATTTTTCATTTTAGTTTTTTTTATTTATTTTGAGATTTATTTATTTTGAGAGACAGAGCATGAGCAGGGAAAGGGCAGAGAGAGAGGGAGACCCAGGATCTGAAGCAGGCTCCAGGCTCTGAGCTGTCAGCACATAGCCCGATGCAGGGCTTGAACCCACAAACTGTGAGGTCATGACCTCAGCCAAAGTCAGACGCTTAACCGACTGAGCCATCCAGGTGCCCCAAATTTTTCAATTTTCCCAGAAATAATAGCTCTACATACATCTGTGGTCCTCTTCTAAGAATATGGTTTTGTATGTGATATCTCTTAAGTCAAGGCTAACTATTAAAGATTTGATACAATTATAATAGTGGTCATTTCTCAAAATACATACGTATCTACACCCAGCTCCACTCTTAGGAAAAACTGTTCTCAGCGATCTATTGGTGCTTTGATGCACTGTGATTCCCCAATCAGAAGATGGCAAGATCCAGGCTCCCCTTGTCTGTGTCCTGCATGCATTGTTTGTTTCTTTTTGAGCTTGTTTTGAAAAGCCTGCAGGGTGGGGTGGTCAATAGAAGCAGACAGAAATCAGAGAGGAGAGTAAAAGGATTGCAGAACATAAGAGAGAAGAAATAACCAAGGAAGTAACTCTTCATTTGACCAGTTCTAGAATCTAAGCAGCCCCAGTTACTGAAGGGAAAAGGAGACAGTGCTATAAAATGTATTACAGAAGACCAGCCCACTCAGAACAATTGCAAAACTTCCTGCCATGACCACCGGAAACATACAGTTTTTACTGGGACGGAAAGTGAGACGGAGAGAGAGCTATTATGACTGTCTGTGGATTGTCGGATTGTTCAGGAATTTCCCAAGGTCTTTGTAGATTTCAGCCTCTTCCTTTCGAGAAGGGTAAACCCTCTTTAAAGCTCAACTAAGCCATAGCTCCAAGGTAACATTTAAACAGCTTACACTGTGCCTTGAGGTGCAAGCAAAGGGAAATTTATCAATGTATTTTCCAGCCATGCCGTTCTTGGGAAGTGTTTGTCTTTTTAATTGCTCAGCTAGGCTTCATTGGACATAATTGAACAGCTACCTGATTAGAGGGCACAAGCTGAGAATGGCAGGAGCCAGCTGTCAGGAGTCTCTGACACTTTGAGGGGGCTCCCTCCGCCTGTTTCCCCCACCGCTGAGGTGAATGGAACTGAACCATTCCGCTAATGCTCCCTTGACTAGGGAGGAGGACAGGAAGTCCCTTTGACCCAACCAGCCAGTCAGCTGCAGGAAACTAGCCTGCCAAGAGTTTCTCTTTCATGACCAGATGTTAACTGGAAGCCTCATTTCAGGGATTTCATTAAATGTGAGAATCACACCTTCTTCTCATTACCTGCAAAGAACTGTAGCCTCCCTCAGGGAGAAAGGAAGCTCCACTGGCTGAGTGCCTCTCGCCTGACTCCCTGCTGACATCTTTGAATAGGGCTGATGCCATGAAAAGAGATCTTATTTCTACTGTAAGAGGCCCCAGGACTGGTGCATTCACATGGAAGGAGGGCACATTTTTCCTGAGCATTCATCTTCCTCCATTGCCACACTTACACTTCTAGCAACTGAAGTTTTTCGGCTTCTGAAATGCAGATGCAAAGAGCTGCTCCAGCTTGATTTTGCCAAGAGTTTTCTAAACACCACAGGCAGAAGCTTCTTTTTAGCCCGCCTACAAATTTTTCATTTGTACCTCTCACATCTGCTGAAGCAAATCTCTCACAGTTATCCATAATTTCTCCCACTCCTTCGGTGACAAAAAGATGGAATTCTTAGAGTTTGGAAGGGGTGAAGTGTGCGGAATAGCCTTTACTTTCACAGGATTTATTTACCGATGATAGCGATAATACAAGGTATCATTTAAGATGCAAGAATAAGGCTGAGTGAGCAGGTGTTGAAATTTATTCAGTGAATTATTTCTTTCACATTCTTTTCAGCAACCTTCATGCGGGTGGAACCTGGTGGCCACGAAGGGTAAGCATTTCAGCTGTAGCGTGAGGGCTCACGGTTGATGGTAGCCTTGTGTTTCTACTAGTGGAATATATTTTGGCATCTAAAGATAGCATAGCATCGTGTTTCTGTAAGTGGTTGGTGAAACATTGCCCCTAGGGCACTCAAACAGGAAGCCATTTGCCCACTGCTTCTCCAGGGAAGCTTTCTTCTTCTAACATCTTGAGAAATTACACCAAGATAGGGAAATTTATCCTCCAAACAGTAGCCCTATGAGATAAGGGGGGCAAGATGGCAGAGAAGTAGAGTTCCGTACTTGCACTCGCACCCATACATCACACAGAAAAGAT